>NW_019103919.1:24192-226150 GCF_001856785.1 Myzus persicae
TAATAAATAAATAAATAATAATTATATTTTACAGATTAAAAACTATTTAGAGTATGTGAATAATATTGTTTGATACCTACCTATAAAATACGTTATACCTGTTTAAAAAAACTTGGTAAATTATAATAGGTGCATTAATACATGTGACTTTACATTTGTTAAGTAAAACGTGGAACTAGTTGTGAACACTTTCATTAGGAATAATAAAATAAAAATGAAAATAGAGTAAAAATAAGCCTCCACAAAATATTTGAGCTAGTTACGCACTTGTGCTACTAAATATTGCTCTTAAAGTTGTAATTTAAAGTTGTTTGAACCATGAATAGTGCTTACTATGTATGATTGTGGTTGGAAAAGTGGTATCATGAATAATATAAAAGTATTAGCCTCTATAAAGGCACTTTAGAGCTTTGAATACTTGCATGGGGGGAGGGGCAAAGCCACCACGTTTTTATATTTTAAACGGGGGCGGTGGTCCGTATAACTTTTGACTTGCCCCCTCCCCCTTTTAAAGGCGGCGATTTAAAAGTATTTCGTTATTCTAGAAATCTAAATCTAAAAATGTCTAAACGCCAAGATTTGAGTTCTAAACGGAAGTACGACGAGTTATTAAGATCATACGACGGATTTCCAAAAATATATACATTTGTTACATGTGTACTTTTTTTAAATTGTGCATACGTTTTTCGAGTATTTTTCATTTTTTTTTTTTTCATAGCACAAACCAAACCAATCGCTTATTAGAAACAATCGGTTAATCGACACATTTCACTTTGGTCCCAAAGCGTTTCTATAATAAGCGGCTGCTTCTGCTGTACTCGGAAATGATGATAAAATGCACTTTACGCTAGTCGATCCTTAGACGAGACACATGTATTACACCCTAACTCGTCAGTAGCAAAACTCAATCGAAACGATAAAAGGAATAATTAAAATATAATATGGCTCGGCGGTTCTGCAGCTGCGTTGAGCATAGTATTGTAATAACTGTCAACTGCCAGACAGTTTTATCGTTCTGATTATGTAGGTACCTATACTGTTGTACGTTTGGTCGTATGACCACTTAAGACGTACCTAGTCGCCGTCGAGAATAGCATCGAATTATTCGTACCTACATGATATTATTATGCCTTAAACGCATTTCTTATCAATGCGATTATTTGTTATTACCTATTTCAAAAGCGAGTGTTGTAAAATATGTAAATTCGCTCGTTCATAAAAACATTGGACGCAATCGAGTCCTGTTTTCGTTTAGGCGTTTTAGTCGTTCGTATAGACTCACATATACAGGTGCACAAGGTGATTCGTCAAGTGCGCTTACCTCCATCGATTTATTCAAATTCTGATTTTTGGAATTTTTAAATACACTCAAAGTCCATATTATAGTGCTATAGTCGAGCTATCGAGGGATTATTTGTGCTACAGTGTCCCGTGACGATACAAGCTTCGTTTTTTTTAAAAATGCGAGAACCACCATTTTCTATGCTGTAAATTATTTGGTGGATAATATTTTTGAAAATTTTGATAGTTCTAATCCAAAGTTCAAATATAGCTTGGTTCACCATGCATGCTCACCCCGATTTTTGCCTTTAATAATGAATCAACAAAAAATACACTCGAAGATCATATTATTGGTTATAACATGGTACATAATTTACAGTTTAAAGGGGGGGGAGGGGGGGTTGTCATTTGAAAATCATATTATTCTTATTAAGCAATATAAAAAAACTCTCTGCTTTAAAAAAATTGTATAGTAAAATTGTTTATAAAAACTTGCACTACAATAGTACAATATATATTTTTTTAGAAAGGTAAATTAAATTTTTTTTGAGAAAAATTCAACATGACAAATTTGTAAATCTAATTTTTTGAAATATTTTCATGGTAAAAACGTTTAATTGTTTGCATTTTTTTTTAACACTTACGTATACTAATATTTTTGGAGTACTTTCCTAAATTAATTCGAAGCGTGTAATGAATTTTTTTAAATATTCTTTTCGTTAATGTTCAGACATGATAGTAATTCTCAAATTATTTTCCATCCATATAATTTTCATCCTCTTTCCATACGGTTAACAATAGCAGGATCAATTTTTCAGGTATTTCCGTTGCACTCTGTACATATAATATTTTAAAGTTTGTATGCCTAAAATAATTAGGCGTACCTACGATTGTTTGAATACACAGTCCGATTATAACCCGTATTCATTTACATACCTAAGCGCACGCATATATACGTTTAAAAGTATATATGTTCAAACGTCTATATTATATTTTGGGTAACTAAATTCGGTCGTCGGCGTGCTAATTTACCATTTCGTTTACGCCAATTTATTATAGCCATGTAATCGCGTTTACGGCTGGATAAACCTACAACTGCCAGGACGAAAATATTTTCCTTTCACCTGCCTGCTTCGCGGACTTCCTTATAATGATGTTAATATTGTATTAAGACACCCAGTGCTAATGTCATTTCGTCCTCAAAAATTCACTCCATTACCGGAATTTCAATGGTCCCGTCCTGTTGTAGAACCAACTAAATTTGACTATAATTATTTTAATTAATAGAAGGAAAATAATCAACAGCCCGAGTAGTTGAACTCGTTTTTCCATCTATCAAACCTCAAAATGTATATAGTAGGTATGTATGTATTTAAAACAAAGACGATTTTAAGTTATTATTTTATCTATAAATTATAAATTATCTGCAAGCTTATTTTTGACAACTTCGCGGACCTGAATATAGAACATAATATTATTTGCAGACAAATTCATAAAATATTTAACTAATAACATTATAGCGGGTAAGTACTCTGAAATCCGTATCAATTTTATTATAATATGTGATTATATTTAAAAATTGAAAATTTCAATCTTTTTGAAATATTTTGATGAAATTATGAAAAATATTTTTTTTTAAACGTATTTGGTTATAGCTAATTATTAGAAATGATTATTGATTATGTTAACTTATTATCCATGTGAATGCGGTACAACCTTAGACGATACATTTATATAATGCAATTTATTACCGTCATTTTAAAATATTATGAATTTGTGAAATAAAAACCAAAAAAAAAAATAGTAATAAAATATTAATCATTCAATAATGATAATTAAATATAAAAATATTCTTACAAAATTAGTAATTACCCAAAAACCTAAAACTATTTGGGGCGACTGCCCCAAAAGTGTATGCTTGTGACGCCACAGGGCTTGTACTATATTATATTATGTTCTGGGACTTAATACTTACGTCAGTTCTTTTGGTGGCTCGACGAGTATTGGTGGGGGTTTTTCACCGATCACGTCCAGACGTTGCACGAACAATTCTACCTTTGGGTTGGGAACGCCGACCTTTGAATTGGTGAAAAAAAAACAGAAATAAATATTTAACATATTAACCAATAATCACTGATAGAAGTTGATGCGTCTAATGCTGGGGTTGTAATTTTACTTATTTTGTATGAGCATGAAAATGAGACATCATATTTGTAAAAGCGGGGCAATTTAAGCGTCCCAAAAGCTTTTGTCTGGGCATCAGGATGACTTAATATGTAAGGATTTCTGGCCACCCTAGTCACGTGGGTCACCGTTAATTACAATAAAAAATAAAGAATTTTTCCATTAATTTACAATGTTTTGATCGAAAATCAATAAATATTTAAATCGACTTGTTAAGTTATTGAAATGATAAAAAAAGGCATTATATTCGCATGAAAAAGTCAAGCACGACACATTATGTCCTAGTTAACCTCGAATCCGTCAAATATTCAAAACCGTGCAAAATGAGATTTCGTATTTGAATTATTTTGAATTATTCGTATTCAAAAAGGATTTTGACCAAAACCATAATACGACGAAGCGAATAAAAACCATAAACTATTACCCCCCTCCCCCTCTGATATAATAACATGAAATCAAAAAAACTGACGCTCACCTTCGGGTAATGAATACTGACAATACTTGGGTACTGGTAAGCCAGATTACCCGGGAAACCGTACACGGGTATTTGCATTATGGGCACCGACGAGTCGTTGAACGATGCGTACGCCACTCTGGTCCCTAGCTTCGAAAACCAAGTGGCACTGTTCGAACTAAATATCTCCTCTGCGAACAAAAAATAATTGCAAACGCGATTGGTCACACGTCACACATATAAATAATAATAATAATAATAATAATAATAATAATAATAATGTGCGTATCACATTATCATAATATTGTACAGGGCGCAGTTTCATAAAGCATGGTAGTCCCAGTTTTAAAAATTAGTAACATAATCATGGGTCTCGGCCGTAGTGCGATCAATCGGCATAATAATTGTTGTTGAATAAATTCTCAGGTGACTCCTCTCTAGTTTGTACACCACTGCCAACAACTATTGTTAGAACTAAACCTTTATAGGGCCTTAGCGTCGGTTTAGTTACACCTGCATGCACGACGTAAGCTAGGATTTTGGAAGAGTTGGGCCGTCGCCGTGACCTCACATCCCGAAGTGTGTGGGGAGGTGTAACATTTGTCGAAAAAAATCTAAAAAACGTTATAATCTACGATTTCGATTGAAAACCGCTTTGGTTTAAAAACTGTCACAAATATAACGCTTTTTTAAATATATCGTTTTGAAACATCAAAACAGGGAAAGTCAGTTATATATTTAGCTAATAATAAAAGACAAGTTACTCAAACATTGAAACTAATAAATTTGGAATATTACTTAGTTCCTCAAATCTCTAAAAATGTTAAATCAGTGAAAATAATAACTTAATAGAGAAGTTAATTTTTTTATAGTTTAAAGTTTAAATATAGAAACCCCTTTGTTCAAAATAATGTATAGTATAAGTACCTATGTATAACATTAAATTAATAACTAATGAGTAATTAACTAGGTATAGAGGTATACTAATCGCTGAATATTCATATCTGTATAGAACGTGGTATATAATATGGGAGTTTCGTCGTAATTTGAATAGGTAGCAGGTAGTATTACTATAGGTATTTTTCTCATTGAAAATATATATTCACAAACCATATTATATTATTACTATGTATGGTATAAAATTAAAATATATTTAGAAGTAGGTACCTATGTACTTCATTACAACGTTTGATTATTAATAATTGGTATTCATCGTTTATAATGTTCGTAACCATCATATTTGATCGGCGATATAAACGTAACTATAACCATAATGTCGATATAAATATTTTTTATAAATTAATTTAACACTTAAATCCTTAAAGATTTTTAGTGGAGGTTGACAGGTTTAATAACGAAATGAGGGAATCATATTACCCACTTAACGTTTGCTCGAAAATTCATCTTACTGCATACGATAATGCAGATTATAGCTCAATGGCACAAAAAAAAAATATATCTCGATAAAATCAGCAACAATATTAAACCTTAATTTAATTTCACAACCGCACGTGCAACATAATAACTCTATTACTTAAGGCCACGATAAAAAATATATAAACGGAATATATTAAAGGAACCCACAACACAAAAAAAAAATATAAGTTTTTTTAGTTTGAAAGCGTAACATTTTTTATCGCAAGAAAAATGTGACACAGATTTCACGTCATTTCTACTCGCATTGTTCAATGAGTTATGAGGGATTGGTAACAATTCACTAAAATTTTTCAATGTTTATTGTTGTCGTTATTTAGGTATAAAAGTATGAAATGTTTGCCAAGACTTGATTAGGTAATTATAATATTTTACCGACTCATGCCACTTGTTACTAATATTAAAACAAATTACTATAATATGTTTTTAGTACATCATAAAATATACATACAAATAAAGGCTGATCCTCAGAATCGTTTTACGTGTGCAATAATTAATCATCACCGAGTTCAGATTTTACACGTCATACTTTACCTTTCGAGGTACACTCGACACCCTACTATATAGCTATAGTACAGCAGAACGGTCGATTATCTAATTTGTTTATGTTCTACAATGGATTAATTACAATAAATTGTTTTTAACAGTTCGGGCCACAATATAGTTTAATATTGCATAATATTTTGACAATAGTTTTTAGAGACCGTGTTTTGTTCGTTTTACGTACTCCTTTAAAATGGAAAGTCACATTATTATGATCAATAGTTCGGTAATAATCTGACATTATACGATTTGTATAATATGAGTTCGAAATATCATCTCTTCATATAAAAATCACTTATGTACATTTCTGATAGGATTGATGATGGGATTTCAAAGTCTCGGGTTTCGGGTTTCCGCGTCGCTATTAGGGAGGACTCGTCGCGTTACCTTTTCATTTTTCCCAGTGTTGTCAATGCACGTCATGTGTAAAATATAAGCTAACAGTGTACTCACCCTCGTACACCCAGTCAGGAATGCCATTGTACAATTCTGATCCACCAGTGAATGTCAACTGTACGGTGCTCGTCAGGTTGTTGACGTCTTGTATGTAATATATGTTGTTATGATCCACGATCGCTAAACTGTGACCGATGGGTGACCACTTGACCAACTGCAAATCCCACGGATTCCCTGAGTTCTCGTCTGTCAAAGTGAATTGTTCTCTAGACAAACAAACAATACATTATTATAATAACACAGCTACAGAAAGTAGGTATGCAGTGTGTTTGAAATATAAAAAATATGTCTTGAATAGTAAATAATCAATTAATAGATGTTTTCGAAATAAATTTTCAAAATGTGAGTTCCTACACGAGAGTAGTAAGTAAAAATTACACATAGGTACCTACGTTAATTCCTACGTAGGAAATATATAAATTCCCACACGAATATAAATACATATTCATCCGTCCTCTTAAAAATTAAAATGAGACAATCAATTTGATAACTTATAAAATTCTATAAAATATAGTGTATTTTTTTGTTAAAAAATATTGAATTATTTGGAACCGTTTGGGCAAGTGGAAATGTTTTTACCTGCGTAAGATAAAAACCCGTTGACTTTGATGCGAACGTTTTTAAAAATAGGGTCGTGTTGGAACTTACATTGTTTGAAGTTTTTTTCTCCTCTTGATTTGTTAACGATCCTCAAGCAAGTCTACCGAACTCATGGCTAGGACATTTTATACGAAGGTAATCCTAACTAGAATATGTGTTTGTTCGTACGCATGGGGTTACAGTAAATCAAAAATGGTTATTATAATTATTGGTATAATGTTTTAAACCTGTATTTTTGATTTGATCCAAACCACCTTTTAATGGCTGTGTCAAAAATATGTGTAGATAGTGAGTCAGATGTCAGTAAACCAGTCAGTCGGGACTTCTTCTTTAATATAACTAATATAAATGGTAATACTGATAGAGTATTGATAAAACAAGAAACTATTTTATAGAAAAAAAAGTCTCCATTTTAGGAAAAAACATAAAATCATTAATATGCCTTATGGCAGGCCAATATATTTTTCATTCATATCGAAACTCAGTAATTTAGAGAAACAACAGATTACACTTAATGAAAGGGATGAAGGGGGACGAATTTTGATTCCAAAAATTAATATTTTGCATGAGACTGGAGGCCATGGTTTAAAATTCAGATTTCTAGCACCACGGTAGGTACACCAAAAAACATTTTATTTTTTCTATCACATACACTTTGTTTTACCACTAAGAAATTATAAGACATGTTAATATCAATAGAATAGTATGTAATCAATAGACACTCACCCTGTCTTAACGTTGATTATATCGTAGAAAGCTGTAAACGAATGCCTGTAAACCTGTTGACACATAATACTGTTAAATATTTTGCACTGAAACGGTTAAGGTGGGCAATTTACAGTGCAGGTATACCTTTTTGTAGCGATAGGCCAAAAGGAGGTATTGCTTGTCGGCAGAGAGATCGTATTGGAAGGCATTTGCGACATTCTAAAAAAATGTAATTAAAAAAAACGATTACGAAGAGTTAACGATTTTATTGAATATTATTGTAACATGGTATAAAATATGTATAGTTATTTTAATTAAAATAATACGTTATAAACTATTTAAAAATACGAACTTTTGTGGTAGCATTTGCTAAGAATGTCGTGCTCAAATTCTTCACATTGAACAGTACAATATCTCCTTTGTCGTCTTTCATCAATATTTCGTCGCCTGTTTAGTCAGTCAAACAATAAACAGTTGCATTATAGTATTGCAATTATTTCTGATTTTTTCGTTTTTTAATATACTTAGGACCATGTAATAATTTATATTACACAATATGTAAACAATTTTTTTCGCAATATACTCAAGAGTGATGAATTAGGTCGGGACTTTTGAGCGAAAAGCCCATCGTATAAAAAAATATACAGACGGATATGAGAAAACCAAGCGAAATGAATTAAGAACAATATATTATTTTAGTAAAATGCTAACCATTGAAATTTATTTTTAAATTTTATATATTTTTTTTTGAGAGGAGGGGGGGGTGAGACTGTGAGAGCGTTAACCGCTGTTTATACGTCTGAAGTCTGGATTTGTATGCATTTTCATATTTTTACTAGAAGTAGGTGTCTACATGCAATTCAACGGAAGTAGGAAATTTCGATCATTTGTTTGGCAGAGAATGATTTGAAAAACTACCAGTTCAAATTTTGAATTAATAAGTACATCAAATATTTTCAAAAAAATTATCCACTAAATAATTCTTTTTTTTTTTGTATTTATTTTTTTTATTTAATTTTAATTTTAATTTTATTCTTCAAGAAGATAATGGGCCCCACTGAACATGTTGCAGTAAAAAAGTGGGGTTCTCATTTGAAAAACAAAAGTTCGTATCGACACAAGACATTTCTAAAGTAGTACAAGCAAATTTAGGATTCTGAAAAAATTATGGTCTATAAGAATATTTAAAAACAACAAAAATCAGAATTCAAATAAATTCATCATTAAATTTAAAAATGTAGGTGAGCATGATGTACCTACCTATATATGCCCTATATATTATGCTATAGATCAATTAATTTCCCGTTTTTCGCATTTTCCCATTTTACCGATACCTCATGCAGTTATAGTTATTCCCTTATTATACATTACCTACTTGTAATTCGTAAATTATATTTGTACAAAATAAATGAAGTTATAAATAATCATCCTAACTATTCACCTTGGACCCATGTCCCGTTGAAAAGATTAGGTTCGTAGTCGGCGCTGAGAAGTCGTTGAAACTCTAACGGATCGAATTTCAGTGCTTGAGGTTTATTGAATATGTCTGTGGTGAAGTAAATCAACGCTCCGATTACCGAGACGACCAACAATAATATTAACAGAAATACCAAAGGTCTGTTCTTTACGTTCCACACACACTTTTCCTGAAACAAACATTCAATTGTCAGTTCGTTAAATTCGTCATGCTGCATGTTATTATACACAATGATGGGCTTTAACGGGTAAAAAAGTTGAAGTTCAGTTAATTTTAACTATGTTACAAAACGCTTCACTTTGTTCCAAGAAGTACCTGAGTTATAATTGTTTTCCTATAATAATATAAACCCTTGTAGATTTCATATAAAAAAAAATATTAATCGGATATATTATTATCAAGTACCATTTAATAAATAAATTATAATGCAATTTGTATTCTAAATATTAATATGACATTATTAATATTCATATGGATGTTAAATTTCTTTAGCAATTATTTTTATATTCATAAAATCCGAGGGATTACGTTGAAATCTTTATTCAAATATTTATGTAAAATATGTTTGATTCAATTTTATTTTTCTCGTACTAATTAATAGTAAAATATTTTTTTTTCGAGTATTATATTTGTATTAAAATAAAATGGTACCTAACTATAATACAGTTTCGGACTTTTACAATAAATCGTGTCCGGTTTTTTTAGACAATCACTCGCGATTATAATTTTTATGTCAATCATGCATTGGTAGAAAATAATATTTTTGAGGATGTGAAATATCCAATTATTTAAGAATATTTTATACATCAATAAGCGATGGCAACAGAAGAGTAATATTATTCAAGCAGAGCCTTCTCTGCTTTAAACAGGTGGAAGAGGGTATAATGAAATATCTATTTGTCTAAATATTGTCCCGAAACAATATTTAAAAATCATTTTTTTTTTAAAATAAAATTAACCAAACAAATTGCTATTTCAGATGAGACCATTTTACTACTTAAACCGAGTGAACAAGATCTGCCATTGACAGCAATTGTTTGCTCATGTTTAATTTTTTGCTAATGATCAATTAATTGATTGAAATTGAATACATTTAACACGTTATTTTGATTTGGTTGTGAAACAACATAGGTCATATTATGCATCCACGCTAGGCAATTACATTTTTCACCAATGACCAATATTAGTTAGTTGAAATAAAATAAAACTAAACACGTTTTTTGACCTAGTCGTGGGTGGCTTATTATAATGTAGCCATTGCAGGACAGTGCATCAGGCGCCAACGATCATGGTTTCCTTTGCTCCGCTGGCTAATATCAATAATCATATTCTCAATACTTGATGTTCAAATTTAAAATATACAGCTAATTTCATATAGGCACCTACCACCATTAAAGCATTGACAATTTTCAAACGGTTTTTTTTTATTTTAAAATAAACAATTAAATCTGAATATTTCGCATAGAGCTTATGCACTCCATAGCAAGTATACTGCAGCCGGTTTCAATTATTTTAGTATATACTATTATTGCACTCTTATTAAAAATATAAACCGAGCTGTTACTAGTGACCAAACACAGCGAACTTATTATTGGTAATTTAACCATACTTCTTATTTGAATAACATTTAGTAAGTTTTATAATATTGTTATGTATTTGGGGGTTGCAAAAGTACCCCCTCGACACTCCTAATATTGTCATAAGACTTCATAATAATATCGAGTGTACCTACCTATAAGTCGATGATTTTAATTTTTGCACCAGCAAACTCGCTGGTTTTATTGCTCAGGGGCACGAAAATCGTTCAACTCTTCCAAGTAGGTAAGGGTACGTATACGTGATAAATATCTGCATAATCCACCAGTTGTAAACTTGTAAAACGTAAGTTTTTATAGTTGCAAAAATAAACAGTCAGCAAAATGTGAGACTTTAGTCCACCAAAATGATGACGTATACAGGTAATATTCGCGCAACCATGGCAAAAAAAAGGTTGTAAATAGTAATAAACTCTCAATATTTTTAATTTGTTCGCAGTTACAATTTTTTTAATGGTTTTTTTGAGGGAAATGGCAAATTACAAATTTTGAAAATAGATACTCGAGGATGACAGGTCATTGTTTCATACAGATTTCGACATCTTACGAATATAGTTGCCCATAAAAGTTAATCGGAGTTGGCGTGCTCGTCCGTAATTGAAGGTCTGTAAATCGGGAATTCTGAAAGTGAACTAGCGAATTCTGGCACATAACTCGAAAAATATTGAAGACGATTTCCATTCGATGCGTCAACCTGCAGATGCTTTTCAGAATTTACAAATCATTTCCCGACCCGGTAAATAAAAACTGGAAAACGCAATATTATAGGTATATCTTAGTTTTCACTCATATGAAACACAAAATATATGAAAAAGAACTTTAACATTGATTCGTAACAATAATGTGGGAAATGAAATAGAATTTGATTTGATTTTCGTCTAGTAACTTCGGACCGCACGTTTATTTGCTGTATTTGAAAATGTTTGTTCAACTTCAACTTTCTGAACAGTTTTTCTTTTTTATTTAATATATTGGCAAATAGGTTTGCGGTATGACATTATTCTAAATGTTTTGAAAACGTCATTGTGTTGATTGTTGGCTATTGTTAATCCATTAAGACGTATATGAATACTACACGTCCGTGCTTATTAGTTTACTATAGTTGCAACTAAATAAATAGAAAACATATATTTAATATAAAATATTATTTTTATACTGCACAATACGAGAGACATGGGATTAGTAGCCCCCCCCCTGCTAAGCTGTTATTTCTGCTGACATCGCCTCAGTGTACGAAAAATTCGCCAAGTGTGGATACGCTTTTAACGAGATGTATGACAGCTTATTTCGCGTGGACTTGAGAGACGATGAAGTTCTTTGTTTATGTAGACTTGATTTCATCGTGTTGTCACAATCGGTATAGGTAATTTCCACACGATGTTTAATATTTCATTTGCTCTGTTCTTCCTACTCATCCGTTTAAATTTATACAAAATCAATATTATAACGAGTAACAACAATTTCAAGGATGACAAACGATTTATCTCAAATTGAATTTCTTCCTTGATATTTTCCGTTTACTAGTTACTGCTATACCTACCGTAGCGCAAGTGGGGTCCGCAAATAGGGGGTGTTCCATGAAAAATGTCCGATTTTTAAAACGATTATATTTAACACTGTTTTATGTATAGTAAAATATGGTTCAATGTATTCGTTCATGCGTTCAATGGAATATACTTACATGTTTTTAAACTTCTATTATAGTAGGTACTATATGATATTTAAAAAAAAAAAATGAACTTGAATTAAGTATAATAGCAAGTCAATTGTTGACTCCCTTAAGCTTTTAATATCTAACAGAATGAGTTTATTACTTCACTTTACTTTAGGCATTGATGAACAAATGAACAAATGAACAAATGAACAAATCGACACCGGGACGTGCCATCGTATTTTCCTTCTATTATATAGGAGACAAGTTTATTTTTATATTATCATGTAAAAAAATAGTTCGGTTGTCTGCGTTCATCGATTGCCGATAGTTGATGTCTATGCTATATTATAAAATTTATTACATGAAATGTTTATTATTATTATGCAACAAAACTGTAGACGCGATCTATGAAATCATAATAACACTAAAATGACTGTTACCATAGTCTACATTGAAATGGGCTATCTATTTTTATTTAATCAATGCTTTAGGTTATTAAAAAAATGTTTTTTTATCAACTGCCTATTGACTTATAAAATAAACGTCTTTGCGTATGTATATACATTGTACATAATATACATAATGTATGTGAGTAAGCGTGAGCGCGTGTATATTATGCAATAATATGTATGTGTTTCCCGTGCAAAGAATGACGGGATTTGATTTACAGACATTCCTCGTATAAAATAAGAATTTAATACCTGATACGCGTATAGGGCTGAGAACAAAGCGTTTCCGAGATATTCGAATACGTACCTATTACATAATCCAATACGTGTGCGCGTACGCGTGCTTAGACTATACAACTGACACCCGCTCGAGTGCTCCGAGGGCGAGTTTATTGTATTACTTATTTATATCGAGAAAACTATTTTTTTCCCTCTCGCACATCGAGACTCGACGGCCATACGTCACCGGGCGCGTAAACACATTTATTATAATATAATAATATGACGCCGCTGTTTTCTCTCGACGGGTGCGCACAAAATGAGACCAAAGACATCGCGAATCGTTTGAGACACTAGAGCGAGGAGCAGAGAGCAGCGAGCGTCCCCTGTTTTTTTTTTTATTTCGCGTGCCATCAATATGCGATATACCAATATTTAGAACACGAAATCGTACTATCGTAGCTACTATATAACATTGCGTATAGTCACCATGCATTCAACACTTTTTTTGTCATATTTTGTATTTTTTTAACAACCGTTAAGTGTTGTCCAACTGGCTCCACTTGGAACCTATAATAATGAGTACCCATATACCTACGGGAAAACAAATCAAATCGCTAGTATTTTATTGACTAACGTATGACTATTATTATCATTAAATAGAAAACAACCTGGGGGGGGGGGGGAGGGTCCAAGTGGTCCAACATATTTAAATTGATACTGGACACTTATCACATCATTTTCCAAATATTTTCGTTACTTACTGCTTTATCGAAAACATTAAAAATCGTTCTTAATAAAAAAATAAACAGTAGATATTCATAGCTAAAATATATATTATTTTACTTGCGAAAAAATTTCGGGGGAAGGGCCACCTAGTTTCGGCCTCAAGCTTCGCATGATGGTGTTCGTATACCTTTTTATATCGACGTTTTGGTATGAAACCTACAAATCGATGAAACATTGCCGTACGCGCAATGTGATGTATACTTACGTAAGTGACGAATCGCTGCCAAACATATTATTATCATCATAATCGCGTGTCACAATTTATTGTTTTCGTTTGAAATGAAATTCGGTCATCCGGGAGTCAAATCCATATTTTGGCTATAACATTATGGCCCGCCTACATCTACTGGTTGCAGTGACTTCAACATTACCCATAAAAAACGTGGTGCACGTGTGATCGCCAGAATTCCCGCAGAGTTTGCGAACAAGGGTGTTTCGCGTACGGACGATGCCGACTCGCGTGGCAGGTTTTCGATAAAAATCTAATTTTACGATGCTACCAGCAGCTAATCCCACACGAAAGTACTGTTTTGAATAAAAAAAAAACACCCAATGGCGGACACAAGGACGCTGCGCATCGCTATTATATCGCTATGTAGTATCTAACTATATATTATACGGAGTGATCCGTTTAACAGTAATGCACTCGTCATCTCAAAAAACAAAAACGTTTTTGAAAATATTTATTTTAAATAATTTTAAATCATTACTCAAAACAACATTTTTTTTCTACTTGTCGTTACAATTGTTTAACTCCTACACTATACTCGTCCGAAATTCGATTTTTATATCATAACGAAATAGGTACTTACTTTAAAAAAATATTCTGCATTTAAATGATAAATTTTTTTTTTATTACTGACTCGGTGACTTGCATGGGTCATATTGGCTATAAGAATCTGAGGTAACGTTTTATTTTAATATAGTACAAATACTTAGAGAAGCAAAGTATAAAATAAAGAGAAAACAATAAATTTATTCATATATATATGAGAAATTAAAAATGCATGTATTGTAATTGAAAAATAATTAATTAATTTTTTCAGTGTTATGTGGTTTTTTGACGATGGCTTGAAATTACGCAAATACAATTTTTTTTAACTCTTATATAGTTTTTTTATATTAATACTGAAATTAAATTAATATTATAATTTCTTATAGTTTTACCTTTACTCGGTATATTATACTGATATATTATTATGAAATGCATAACGATCACGACGCATAAGCAAAATAGTCAAATAGTAAAAAATATTATTTACTTCGGGCAGCCTACTGTTTAACGGCTTACAATGATGTAAAAAACATATTATTATTTTTACATTTATTAGTTTTCCATAACATTTAATCGTCATTTTACGCGAAACGGATCACCCTGTATACACCACATTATTGTGCGATCTGCACGATTCACGAAGTATAAATAATATATCTTTCAGCTGGTATCAATCTCAGTGTTTGGAAAGAACGTCGTTCATGAACGCACGTTCACGCGTTCACGTTCATAAATAGTGAACGATACGTGAACGTCACTCGTATTTTTACAATAGAACGTGAACGTGAACGACGTTTATATTTTTAATGAACTTGATCGATTATTAAGACGTTTAATTTATTTACCACTTAAAAAATATATTTTTAAAATATTTTAATCAATCATATTATAATAATATTTTCCATTATAGTTCCTATGATATCGAATTTAAATTTAATTAGTAATTACTGAGAAAAAAAATTAAATGAACGCCCAATAAACGCGTTCATTTTTTGAATGAACGTGAACGTGAACGCGTTCGTTTGAAAAAAACAGGAACGTGAACGCGAACGAGTTCCTTTTTTAAGTACTGAACGTGAACGTGAACGAGTTCATTTTTTTAGTGAACGTTCCGAACACTGATGTGATGTATACTTACGTAAGTGATTGATTCAATCTATTATATTAATACGTGTGTTCGCGTGTATTTAGGACAACGGAACGAATGAACGATTGTTGGCCGCACGCATAACGGGATACAATAATGGGTATATATATTATATATATGAATATAAACTGTACAATATTGTAATAATATAATGATGGGAACAAGCTGTCGCTGTGTGTTATGTCGCATCTACGAAAAATGCAAGAACATATAAAATATGTGTTACACCGTACCTATACGAAAAAACCAAAACATTATTTAGGTAGGTATACACATTTTTCAGTAACGGCCGTCCAAAACGGCCAAAACATATCTTAGGAACGTACGTCAAGCCTAGAAAAGTATCCTTATTATATTATGGATATTCGGTGAAAAACTCAATAGTCTCTACTACCTACGGTTGGATTCATTCGTTTCTGAATGAAATATTTATTTTTTCAAAAACCAAGTTTCATCTTCATATTTTTTTTTTTGTTTTCACGTTTTTATTTTGAAAAGTACTGGGAATATTTTTTCCGGATCAGATTTTCTACCGGAAACCTCAAGTAAAAAATCAATGCATTTTCAAAAGGTGTGATGACAGCTCGAAAAGAATAAATAAATAACAAAAACACATGTTGTAGAACCAATACATTATACATTATTCATAATATTGTATAGTTCGGTTCAGAAAATGATTTAAACATACTTCGAAAAGATCTCAAACATTGTATATTATAATAATATTACGGGGTGATCAATACCACCGTATATTGATTAAACGACAATACTTAAAAATAATATAATATTAACATGTTAAAAATACATTTTAAACAGATACGTGACCAATATAATATTATGCTGCATTGCTGCACACCGCGTAGGCGTCGAGTGTAGATCGTAGTTAGTAGGTCACCATGTAATGGAAAATATCAATATCGTTGGCAATACGAAAGTAAAAATTACTTATTATCTCGATGTTCTCTAGTTTTTCTTTTTTTCCTGATTATTTCGAAAAGTCATACGAATTTCTTTATAAACCACCCTCAGAGTTAAAGATCAAAGGTTTTTCTCTACTTCAATTCTAGTATACCGATTAAATACGCCACACACATATCATCGTAAAATCAATACACTCGTCTCTCCACTCAGAATCTAAAAATTATTTCATTTGAATGCCCTTAAAATCGTTCAAGTGCATTAGTTTAATTAATATATTATGCGAATAATTTCGTAGGTTCTATATTTTGATATTAGTGATGAGTGACTGCGTTCAAGTGTCGTTAGTAAAATACGAACAAGTTGTTTCCAAAAAACCACCGTTTAATTAAATATTATAAGTCATGAAATAACTATAGTATACTTATATCACATATTATACTAACTACCATCGACAGACCGTCATTATAAATGAATAGTAATGAAAAGCAAAACAATTTTAAAAAGTTTAGTTATACATGACTTATATTTTCTAAATTATACATATTGTGTATTATGTATGTGTTGGTACAAAAAAAGTGTGGAACAAAAAATTAAATATGTCGTTGTTTTAAACATAATGTATATTATATTGGAATTTTTACAAATGTTTATGTAAATTCACGTCATAATAACCATTTAAATGGCCTATTACAGGTGCTAATACTCAAGACGTAGTAACTGCTTACCAATATGTCGTTATAAACGATGACGTTATAGGTGATGATATTATCCACTATTATGAATTATTGAGTCTTGAAGATATTATATACCCGGATATCCATGGGCGGATAGGCAAATTTTGGCCTACCGGGAAATTTTACAAAGGGGCCCCACACATGAAAAAAAATTTCAAATTATTTCTATCGTAGGTAATAGCATTTTATTAAAGGGCCCCATTACCGAAATACGAAGGGGGGCCCACCGGAAAATGCCCTGTTTCCCGGTAGGTCTATCCGCCCATGGATATCCATCATATAGTGTTAGCTTTGAACGGTGTGAATAGGTTCATGGTACAATTAATAATAGCCAATAACATATTATGCAACTATAATCAAATTGTTTTGAAAACGTCATTGTTTATATAGTAAAACATATAAACAACAACAATAAAGTATGTAAACGTTTCGAGTACCAGCGAATAATGTTTTTGAACTCAACAAAATAACTATAAAGTCGTTATTCTTTGTGTACCTAAATTGGTAGGTATTTCATCAAAGTTTAAAGTTCAAATGTCTGTAGGAAAAGATATATGTTTGTGTACTTTTTTAAAATGTTTTGTGGACAGCTGATGAACTAATAGCTCAGCTAGCAGAATCCTTGTAATACATTATTTCAAAGAAAATTTACCATAATACGATAGCGATATTGTACACAATATTTTGATATAATTTGTGCTAGTATTTCTATGCATCAGCATATTAGATTCCTTTAATCAAAATATCGTCGATTATTTTTTTTCATATTACCTAATATTTAGAGCTTATGGAAGTTTTTTTTAAGAAATAACTAATGTAAAAACGTAATAATATTATAAAATTAAGACCAGTGATGATTTTTTTATTTCCAGTAAAATAATGTAAACAATTTACAAACCGACTTGGTCGGTTGTACCGAGTAGGAGATAAGATTTTTTTTCAAAAGGCTTGTTAAGTTTATATTGCGTTAATTTACTAATCGTTAATACGAGTAATGCGACTAGTGTTTGCAACGTGGTTACATAATTTTATATTTTGTGAGTGACATTTAGTGTAAGGTATAACATAGATAATTCCAAAGAATGCCTAAAGTTCAATGTGAAAAGGTGCTAAATATTATAACAATGCGTAGTAGATTCGCTGCCGAACTTTCGAAAACTGATGGTAAAATTATATGAATTATATTAATTACGAGTATTGCGATTAATTTTTGTACAATTAACTATTTAATGTTTGATTGATTACCAAACTTCAAATTTTTATTTTTCTCATATTTTAAAATTTTGTACTGAATATTATATATTCTAACCTAGACATAGTCATATAGGTTTATAACATTTGAATATTTTGAATAAGTAAAAATGTATCAGAAATAAAAATAAGTATACAGTCTGGATTCATCAAGTACGTATCTTTATTTTTCATTTAATAATGTATTTATTCAAATTCTGAATTATGGGATTTCCAAATATACTTGAAGACCATATTTTCAAGTTCTTGAGATTTTTTTGCTATTTAAGGTGAACCCATAGGCAATAAAAATTCTGTTTTTTAAATTAAATTTTTAATGTAAATAATAAGAGTATCATATTTTTGATCCACCTTACACAAATTTCTAATGAGTAGTTTCTCAGTCTTTCAGTTATTAAATTGTTTATATTAAGGACAGTATAATCCTTAAAAATGGTTTGACAACAATTTAAAATATATATAATGTTTAGTCTAGTATTAATATTATACTTTGATAAAATATATTGATGGATTAAAATAAATTACTACAATTATTAAGCTCTATGGTAATTTCTATCTTCCAAATATTTATTATTACCACTGACCTTTTAATTTTATAGTACATACAGTTAAACAACTTAAATCTACCCGTTCGAATTTCAATTTTGATGAGTACCCAGATATCTTCAAGAAAATCGTACGTTATATAATTAACAGTAGAAACCAGAGGTTGTCATTAAAAAACAGAAGTTTTCATTTCCATAAGACACTCTCTAATAACCCGGTAAAAAGGTTCTCGATCTTAAATTTCATATTTTATTTTATTTTATTACAAAAAATGTTTTATTTTGCACGCTTCGTGCAATAGTTTATACGTCCAAGTCGTTGAGATTTCGTAATCAATTTGAAAATAATAATAAAAGTTAAAAAGATAATAAGTTTAAAAGTGTCGATAATATTATAAAGGTATACAAAAGATTGAGTGTAAAACATTAGTTATGGAGAAAAATATCAAACACGTATTACGTAGATGATCATAACACAAGATCATAACTAACTTATAACATATTTATCAATTTCGATAAAAAAAAAAATTGGAAATTTGCAACGGTGCAGTTATTACTGCAGATCCCAAGCGTTAAAAAAAAATGATTACAAAACTCGTCGACGATGAAATCCGATATTCTTCAATTCGTATCATTGTTTTCGATAATTTCGAGATAGGCCCGCAGCTTCACATTACATACCACAAAGCGCACTTTCCCTAAATTCGAATGTTCGTAAAATATATGTCAGATAACCTTATATTACACGCGCGTGGCGTACAACACTGAACTAAGAACTTATAGAATATTCGCGAGAGATTATAATAACTCATTGTTAACCAAAAACAAACTTCGTGCAGCATTATATTATATAATATGCAAAAACGTTTTCGACTGTACGTTATATTGTATTGTGCGACCTGCACAGCAGCCACGTATTTTCAATAATTGAATACATTAAAAATATATTATTTATTGTTATTTATTGATAATATATTCATATTATGCGTAAACAGCGGCGCGGTAAATTATTTGACTGAATTTCTGACGGAGCGTCGAGGAATGTTTACACAAGTTCTCTTTTTCTAAAATGTAAACAATACACCCGAAAACCAATTTTTATAGAATGACAATATAAAAATAATACGACATTTTACCGAGAAACTTTATTTTCATAAATCAATACCTATAGTCCTGTCTTTTGCATTGTCCAATTATAGGTAGGTAATACAAACAAACCGGTAAAATTCTTAGTCCAATAACTAATAATACAAAATCTGCTCGTCTTATATCAAATAACACGCAAATTGTTCATCGGAGACTTAGTTTCTCGGCGTATATGGTACGCGTACCACTATAGTGGTGCTCTAAAATATAATCTCCCTTTATCAAAATAAAATTGAATGGATCATTACCCAAATTATTCGGTTTTCAATTTTAGTAATAATAATAATTTTTGCAAAATTTAATTTAATTGTTATGCATTAAATGCTTAACTAAATCATCATGTAATGTTGTAGTTTTTAATACAATAAAATTCCACAAATTAATGGTAAAATAACGTACGCATTTTTAGTAAATAAAAAAAAAAAAAAAACGTTATTTGATCAATCGATGGATACATGCAAATTTTCAATCTGTGTAGGTGGACATACAAATGGGTTGATTGTTGGTCCACATACTAGGGAGGTCGCCTTTTTTGAAAGTTTGCAGTCATATTGCTAACGTCTTAGCTATTCTTAAAATTATGGTTATTTAACAATAACAGTGCAGCGTAAACAACAATATCATCTTGGTGTGTCATTAACACTGCTGTATAATATTATGCGGACCGCTTTAACTCCACCGCGATTAGGACGTATTATTATTTTCGATTATCCGGTGGTGCAGAACGATAATCTCACAGTTTTACACCACCACCGTGGTACCGGTTATATAATAATATGCTAACGCGGTGGTACATGTGCCGCTTTAAATTTTGAACGGGCCCCGCGATTTACGCCACCGTGCGTAAAGATAAGTTTTAATATTAACATAAAATCACTAGCACTATATTTTGTAGTAAGTTTATGCAAATAGAAGGGCAAACATTAGCTGATGCCTGGCAATTACCGATCGTGATCGCAATGTGGTCCTGCCCGGGCAAATGTAAACCACGATTTTTTTTTTAACCGACTAATATTATTTTTTATTATTATTATAAATTATAATCATCAACTATTTGTATTATTGATTTTTTTTTGAGAACAATCATTATACATTTTATTCATGCAGGTACCATAATATTACGAATATTTTGATGGAATAACAAAAAAAAAAATTAACAAGTATCATCATTTTATGTTTACGATAAATTATAATTATAGTATTACCTATTTATTTGAACAAGATTTAGAAGCATGGCACTTGGAATTACATATCCTATCTGCTTTCCTACATTTGGTTTTTAAATAGGCAGTAAGGTAAGTAACAAAAATAAGCTTACACACAATACTATAAATAGGTAATAATAATAAAAAATAATATTAGTTGGTTAAAAAAAAATTCGTGGTTTACATTGCCCGTAACATAATATATATATATATATTTTGTATATATATATACAAAAAAATATATGCATTGTGTTGTCATATGTTATGATTGTTAGGTTAAGGTAAACGCATGTATATATTTGTATTAGGCATGCAGTAAAACATCCTTAAATGGACCACCTGCGAGAAAGAAATCTCTCTAAAACGAAAAATAAACAACACTAATGCAGTACAATCTACATTCCATGTATTATTTCAGTCTCTTTATACAACGAAAACTCCTTTATAACGAAAAAATCAATGTGAAAATCAACGGTGATTCCGTTATTAAGAGGTTCGACTTTATAAGTGATGGATGCGGGGAATGTGAGGAAAATAGGCTGCACACTGCCCCGGGTGATTTTGACCCCGAATACAAATAAATCATTTTTTGTGCAGTACTTTTTTTTAGTATTAACTATAATAATATCATAATAATCTATCGATTTTACTCTGACAGTTTTCCTACAGTTGCATCGACCATCAGTGTATAATTTAGTTAAATAATTATTATGTTCTTATAACTGTTTTAATATAAATTATAATCACAATATAATTCAATTTTATCAAATTAACTACCAATAATTTAAAATACTCAGAATATAATAAATAGATAATAATATACCTTTTAATTAAAATTAAAATAATATCAGATGTACCTATACATTTTTTCTTGTTTTTTTTTCCATCCATATTTTAGTATGATTATAAGTAATAATGATAGATCGAACAAAAAATACAGCACGAAAAAACAATTTGTTGCTCAAATTGTCTGGGTAAGACTAAATTGGCTGTGTGTAAGTCACTCATATTCCTCGTAACATAATTAACATAGTTTGTATATATGAGTACAGTAAATCCTTTACACACTAGACAGTGCGTGTTTTCTTGCATATTTCTGGCACATCAAATTGAATTGGAGTTTTCGAGAGAAAAGAAAAAGAATACTGAAATACGCATTTTAACACTAATTTCCAACAACAGATTCGGAGAAACTTTTGAAGTCATTTTGCCCATAGGTTTTTTTTTTCATCTTGGCCATATCCAAAATTGATTGATTACCACATTTGAACTGTCCAATTCACGGCACCGAGTGTAAAAATAAGTTTTAATATTAACATGAAATCACTAACGCTTAGGGAGTTAAAACTTCATGAAATTATTTTCTTGAAAAATAAAAAAAAATCTTTATTATATCTAAAAGTTTGTAGTCATAAGCTTGACTATGACTATGAACATTTTTAGAAGTTGGTTTATTGTATGAAACAATAAGGAAATATGTAACATGTTCACGTCATGTTGTAGAAGTTGTTTAACAAATCTATGTGTAGTATAAAAAATGTATACACTGCCTTTTAACTTTGAGTTACAATCTCATGAGCCAGTTCAATATCATAACATGTTTTAAAATTATTCATATAAAAAAATGTTTATTGTTTTTTACTTAAAACTTGTGACTATATTTTATGCTTATATGTATAGTTATACAGTTGCAAACAATTTATAACCATTAACATAATATTATTATAGAAATTCGTAAACCTTGGATGACAACTGATAAGTTTTCCATAATTAATGTATTCTGTGTGTAATCAATACATTGTTTGTAATCATCTATAACCGAACATACGTTTAAAAGAAAAAAAATATTTTCATAATTTCACATTCAGAATAAAAACCATACATAGCAGTTTATGTGAATAAAAAGTATTTTTTAACTGGAACATGGCAATAACTGATTGCAATTAGTATATACATTTTGCATTTTTGATTCCATCTATTACGATTGTTAGGTATATATAAGTTATGACGAATAGAATTTGATGTGCGGTATATGCAGTTTGTGTTCCCCTTTAAACAAAATATTTCACTTAAGTGATATCGGATTGAAATGGGGTTTTCGGAAGGAGGTTTTCAATTTTTTGCCGTTTCGTTTTGACCATTTATTTTTTATTGCTCCAAATTCAAAATTAACTGATTAACAACGAGTTTGAGTTTGGGTAACAATATGCTGATGAATAACATGCAAAATGACATGATGGAAGTTTGAAAAATCATAGGATGATGATCGTTGACAAATTCAATATTTTCAGTAATATAAATTGAAACTTTATCCGTTATTAACTTAAGTCTTAGAGCCTTGGATAAAAGGTCAAATCGGCTTTAAAAATTCTGTCCAATCAAATCTGACGTAGAAAATACGTGTTACCGCGTTTTTTTTTTTTAAATAAAAAATCCAAGTTGTATTTCGCGTGGGTGCGATGAGAGGGCTTTTGAAAAACGTCAGAAAAATGTGTATATTTTATCAGTATTCCCTAGGTCTTCCAGAAAACAACGTTTTAATCTTAAGTCACTGAACAGAAACATATTTTCATGTTAGATCTACAAAAAGAAACTTACTGCTTATATATAATATCGTATATAGTTATTATAGATTCAGTAACTAAAAGCTCGCTGTCCCCCGACTTCCATCGAAAAAAAAAAGAAAATTAAAAAATGTTAAATCGACTTCCTTCCGAATATTAAATTTAATTTTAATCATTTCGGACAAGACTGGGAAAGTTACTTTTTTTATTTAACTATAGTTTGAATTCAGTTAGTCGAAATTAAACTTAATTAAGTTGAAAGTTTTTTTCGAAATAAACTACACAACTAGTCTACATGTTGAAAGTTTCTATATAGCCTTATTTCATCGTACCGATTTTCTGTCACTCGGTGAACAAAATGATGTACACCCAATGTATTAGTTTATTTATTTTGTTTTAATAAAAATTAATTAGTACTGAGTATATGGTTACATCTTATAATAATTACGAGTATACTGTAAGCTCAGTGAGTTATTGTTATGAAAATGGTTAATAAGTCAAATAAATATTGTGCGAGTTAGTCGTAAGCATCTACATTTTAATGTCCATTAATCAAAACGAATAGATATCAACGTATTTAGACATTTTTTTTTTTGACCAATATACTTTTCAATATGAAAAATAAAATGTCACTTTGGTATAAGTGCATTATTATATAGTAATAAAAGCAATTCGCTATCAACTGGTAAATGTATGTGGACAAAATAACTTGGCGACTTTTTTTGTACATAGCAGGTAGAAGTTCTCATTTTCACAAGTATTTTATATTTTTATGTAGGTAGTTATTTAATTATAATTAAACATATTACACTAACTGCAACCTACCATATAGGTATAAGTTATTATAAGCTCATATATTAAATAAGAATATAAAACTAATACGCGACTGTTTTAAAATGTTTGTGAGCTTATTAAAAAAATAAAAAAAATAGTATAGTTGCTTTATTTAGAATTTTTTTGCATTTTAAGTCTTTAGTACCTTTTTGTTTCATTTTAAGTGTTTTTTTTTCGTATAATTTTATAGATCTACATAAAATCCGAATTATAATATTGTCCTTAATGAAATTGAATCCGATGAGAACTCGAGATGGAACTTATACATGAACAATGACGCATATTGTTATGCATATATACTTATGCGTCTAACAACAACAGTGCATATGACTTTTGCAGACTTTTTAAAATTCATTTTGTTCGGAATAAATATTGTATGCGTCTCATTACTCGTTAGGTACCAACTATATCATGCTGTTATTTACAATGTGCCATTAGAATTTAGTCATTTAAGGTGGACTTACACAAAAAACTATTAAACCCGCACTGCAACCTCAACAAAATAAAACTACCAGAAAAATATCTCGTCTCAAATAAAAACATAGTTTGGAAGGAGCTACGGCACAAAACTAAAGAGATTTTAAAGTTTTCCAATCATACGTATCAGCTTATAAATAATATAATATATGTACAACTGTGTGGGCGATACAGAATAATAATATTACGAAAAACAGGTATAGTGCGATGACCCTGAGCAAATTAGAGAGAGTAGGCTAATAAAATGTTAAAACAAATTATTGCATTAACACGTTTTTTTTTTCGGTCAATGATTTGTGGATTAACTTGGCCCGAAATTTTACGATTCCATAAATCTAAATTTAAAAAAAAAAATGTCGACCCAAAAACCAAAGGATATTGTATTAAACTGGTTATTGATCAATGTATAATATTACGTTTTTATATTATAGTAAGTTAATATAATATCACTGTCATTAGGTACAGAGAATAGAAATATTAGTTTCAATATATTATCGGTTATTATAAGCTGCAATATAAATGTTGTAGTAATGGGAATTTTACCGTGAAAAATGTTTCGGGAAATTTCTTAAAAGTGTATGATATTTCTGTTTGATAAATATAATATAACATTTTTATAGCTAAGCTAACCATTGCACCACGCCTATTCTTCGTGTATTCTACCTAAGTACGGTAGTCCCGTTTTATATAAAAAAAAGTATAAAAGTTTGCCTCGGTGTCCCGACAAAAGCTTACAAAACACTTAATTGTCCTATTTTTTTAAAATGCGTCCCATTTTCATACTCATAAAAAATACTATAAATTATTATGCAAATATATTATTAAGTGTACTAGTTTATAGATTTAAGGAGGTCAGATTTATTAGATTTTCATCCAATGCGGGGAACGGTGATAATTGCGATAAAAATAATATAATCCTCGTTTTATAAAATATATTCTTTTAGCACCGACCTGTAGATATCGTAAACATTGTAGTGGATGTGGGACGTCACTATCGTCATGAAAAAATTTAAATGAGTGGTCACTCAATTTCAGAACAGTAAGCAATATTAATTCTCGAGTAAAAAAATATCGTTAAAATGTACGTTTAATGTTGTTCATCAATATTAGTTTTACTTATTCGTCTACTGTAACAATATAGGCACTAAATAAATGTCCCCAGTGCGTACCGTTTTTAATTTTTATCTTTTTCATAGTCTGACAGCCTTATCGACAAATTATATTGAATTACTCGAGTGCGTCCTCGGCCTGGATCAGCCAAAACTTTTAAGAATTCGAACCGACGGTTGACTGTAATAATTATTATAATTTATAGTGCCTGCAAATAAACAATTATTATTCTATGAGTAATTATTATTTACTACGACCGTAGCGATGGTAAGGAAATAGCATTTTATTTTTAATTTATCTGCGATATTAATAACTAAATACTACTACTTATTTACGGTCATTAAATGCGTCATCGGTTCACTAACTCATGTGTGAAGTAGCGCAATTGCGCATAGGGAAATCGCGGTATTTAGTGTTATTAGTATATTGATATAACATTGCTAGGTACTCGTGTTTTCGAAATTTTCGAAAAATGTATGAAATCCAATATTATTGATACTAAAAAATATTATAAAATGTAGTACATTCAACTAAACTTTAAATGGGTATACGCAAGGCAAAATAATAACTAATTATTTTTTAGGTGTTTTCCAGTTAACTTTTTCGTGCCAAAGTTACTTAAATGGTCCCGGACGCATTCGAGCCCCGCAAAAAATATAATTTTTTTTCACTTGATACTCACTCGGAAATATCGGGAAAACAGTGAAACACAACTAGTATAGGTTACTAGTTGTAAGGTCTACAGTACGAGTACACTAGTACAGATTACAACGCGTTCGATTGTAATTGCAGGCCGCAGTCGTAAATTATCAAAAAAGAGGCACATCGAAATCAACAGATGACAAAAGTATAAAATTAAAACCAAAAAATACGAAATAATGAACGACGCTGCTCATCATGACGCGCCAGAGTGTTCGAATAGTATCGGCGCATCTTATACATTTTTACTTAGTCAATATTTACTTTTAAAATTAGACAACAATCAAAAACACATTTTCATTAAAATTTTATTTCATAAAATATTACAAATTTAAATTTAAAAAAAAAAAATGCAAAAAATCTCAAAAAGTCCAGATATAACACTAAAATCTGAAAAACTCAAAACACGAAGAAAAAAAATATATGCAAAACAAACATTTTATATCAGTTCTCTGAATCACGAAACAAATTTTAAGCATACACAGCTATCTCTTAGGCAATTTATAAGAAACGCTAAATTGCTATAAAAGCCCGACCCCGGACTAATCATTAATATTAAACTTATGGCATCGTATAAAAGCCAACACAACTTTTACTGTTATAAAATTAAATATAAACCATCGTTACATCTCTTTTCTCTACAATATTGTTTACGCGTCTAAATCGCCTGACCTAGTGAGAGCTCCGTTGAGCCGCCCTAAAAGTGTATGTTTAACGAAGACAGAAATAACCACAAACCATATTATATTATTATAATATCAGTATGATTATAGCATGTTAACATTGAACTCGATCGTACCCATCACATCTTAATTATTTTGAATAATTTAATCATGTTAAGGTTAACTATTTTTATTGTAACCATCTCTATTTTAGATTTCAATAATACAATATTACTCATAATTTTAGTTTTTTAGCTTTGTATTATACTCGATTATTATTATCATTATTTGATTTCAAATTTTTCTAGATAATACTAGATTATACATGTATAAACAAAGAAAATAATATGCATTTGTTTATAGGTATTATGGCTGCGTCCAAAAATCGCACGCTCGTGATTTTGACCCCAAAAAGGTCGGCAGGCAAAACCCGTACACTTTATCAGTTCATCGTAGTCCATTACAAAATACCGCAAACTATTAAATTTAATGTCACATAATACGGACTAGATAAGATAATACTGTATAATAATAATCATTCTAACACGTCTTAAGTCTTTAGTCGCCATCACTCGCCATCAGTCGGCCGTGTACTCGTGAGTATAGTTTTATCATATTATACCTATTACACGGTTAGTGGTTAAAACCAGTGTAATTTTTGTCAATGGATACAATTAATATTCTAGTTGTGCGAGAATCGTATATTGCACTATTACTTAAATGTATTTTATGAATGTTGCGAATTCGTGGGCTCCATACGAACAAGTTCAGTTTATAGTGCCTGTTATAATTTTGAGGAATAAAAAAAAAGTATTTTATTATTTCCATCCCCTGAATACCGGCTTATGAAATTTAAATTAATAATCGTATTTAAATGACTTAGTGTAATATAAATTATAATCAAATAGGTATAACGCAAAATAACGCCTATCTATATAAACTACAATAAATATTTTGAAAATGTTCTATAATCGATTACTCCGTAGTAATTCGGTAATTTATTTCGTAGACATAATGATTATCATGTAAGACCCCCGAAAGATGTAGGTACAAACCTAATATAATAATTGTTCATTCGCAAGAATTGTAATAAGATAATTTTAGCTAATCCAGTTCTCAACAACTGGTGGTCCGTGGACTCGTCTCCTGAAGTGATCAGTGAAATCATCTCGAGTGGTGAAACAATTTTTTTTTTTTTAGTGCTTATAAGTCACATAAATTAAGCAGGTATCCGGAATAGGTACCTTTTGATAGCCGGAACTTGCATTATTATTTTTTTTTAAATAAATAAACAAAAATATTTTTTCGGACCATTTATACTGTATATTGCTGATTTTATTGTATATGTGTATATAAATTATGAGTTTAAAAAAAAAGTGTTGTGGGGGGGGGGGGGGAAATTAAGTAGATATCCGTGGTAGTGGAAAATCTACAAAAGTGGTCCATGCCTAATTATGTTGAGTCGGGAAACACAGATCTAGTCGATTGAACGGATATATTATTATACTGCACACTGTCAGTATGATGCCACCAGTAGTACACATATACGTACATAATATTATTAAAACAGGTGTTTCGTCGAGACAGAATATTAATATTCTAAGTATACTTTGATACGTAAGACTCGAATTTCGGGCGACTAGTTGTACAACTATAGTTACCTGTGCACGTGCGTAATTGCTTTAGCAGTCATGCGCAAGCGCAGTAGCGGACCAACTTTTCGAAGGGTACCTAGTATATAGGTAAGTACGTCCCCGCGTCACTCCATCCGCGTACGGTTCACTCGTGACCATATAACCTTTAAATACAAAACTAGGCACTTATGGTGGCTCGTACACTCCAAAACGTGATTTTTACACGTGACGAAGTGGTTCGAAAAATATTCCGCCGAGGAGTAGGGAATACTAAAAATACGAACGCGTACGTCGCCAATAAAATAATTTTTAAAAAACTGTTGATAACGCTGCGCGAAACAGCCGAAACGATGTTTCATTTTAAAACGTTATTTTCAAACACTTTCAACAGTTGTCGAAATAAATAATAATGAACGCGTTCTCCGACGGAATAATAACCAGCGGGTACCTAATAATATATACCAGGCATAACTCGACGTACCTACGGGCTGCAATATTAAACAAACGAAGTGTGTCTACGGGTTCTTACGTGCGAACGAGTGCTGTACGCAGGCACATTTGTTAATTTATTCGACTGCGAACCATGTGCAGTACCTGCTACTAAATTATTAATTCTTCGACTAAGCGAGTACAATATTACGCACCTATGGGTATTTTAATGTATGCACGCCTACTTACAGTATATGGTTTCAGTTTATCTGAGAATATCACGCCTTCCAGTGCGGATAATTACTTAGTAAAACGATAGACTAATTAATTCATTAGACCGTCATTCTTTTATTTTAACACATTGTCTCCGAAATCAACACTTTAATAACTATTTTATAATAAATAGTTTTCACTGAATGTGTTCCGACAAGGCGACAACTACACGAAGTATACTGACTTCGTTGCTGTTATAACACTGAATTTAGTATAGCCGATATTATTATGATAAAAAAATGCACAGGCTGTTTCAATACAATGAGAAATTAACAAATATATGTTTATATATATATATATATGTTGTTCTTAGCGAATAATTACGCACAAAGTGAACATAATTGATAACAAACGATCCGTCAACGCTGCTATTTTCCACTAAATGTTTTTTTTTCCTTTTTTCCTCATTGTATACATATAGTTATGTTTTGGCATCAAACTATAAGTTATAGTTTGAATTTAAAATACTGACGATATTGGATTTTCACCGGTAAATTAAAGAATTGTCATCAATCGATGTTTAATATTTTGTTTAAATTCAAAAACGAATAACACCATAGATACTCGACATTTTCACAAAATGTTCATATCAGAATTTTTTTTACATGGTAACATTTTCAAACTATTTCGATCTTTTTGAGATATTTATAGCCATGAGCAATTTTTGAAATTTTGTGAATTATTTTTCAGTTACAAATTCACATAAATTTTCCTTTTCGTAGCTAACATTAGAAATATTAATAAATGATTCTCCACAAATTTTTTAATCTTAACCAAAAAATAAAAAATTACCGGAAAGTTACTCTATTTATAGCCATAAGATTTTCCAATTTGTATTATTAGTATTTCTTTAACTATTAAATTCGATTATTCATATATCTATGCTCTATCTCCGCTCCTAATGGTTTTTTGATTTCAATAGTTTATTGTCGAATTCAAATATAACACATCCATTGCAACGACATGTGCTCGACCACTTCAGTACAGCAGAGAGGTATACCAATGGGCGTAAGTAGGAAATATTTTCGGAGGGGGTTTTTGCCTAAATCCTAAATAGTATGCGAGTTAATAATATTCTCGAAAAAATTCACAAAAAGCTCAAGATTGTTTTATTTAATTTCGGGGGGTGTTTAAACACCCAAAACCCCCCCTTACCTACGCCCGTGCAACTTGTTATTCACCTTCTTATATACAATAGTTTTTACGAATTTGGAATGATAAACCTAACCGATAATACATAATAATATATTGTGTGACCGCTGGCTTTCACACGACAGCCAAAACGTTGAGAAAAAACCTGTGAGAATTCGGTGGGATGTGTTAATGATGAAAATGACGAAAATGTTATACTTTCTAAATATTATATTTTTATGCGAAAAAATGCAACGTTCAACAACAACAACAATAACCTAGGTATTAAATGGTCAGTGAAAAACATCGTATTGAATGAACTCCAAGCCGGAGCTGGAAAAAATATAGCAGTTCAGCCATTAAGTCTGAATGTAATGCCGACGTGTATGTTTCGCACTTGTAGCAGTGAATGATCCATTAAACGATTAATTAAATGATTAACAACTCTGGATACTTCTGTATGTGTAGACAATAGCTAAAAAACGCGATGCTGTGATTAAACAATAAAAATATGGGTTTGAATACGCGTAGATGAAACAATCGACAGTGCGTGGCGACGTAATAATGCATAATTTTTGATACGTTTTGCAACCACCGGGTAAAATGTGTATAACTTTTCTTATTCACGCAGAATATAATTATATTTTGTTATTTCAGACAAGTCGACCCATGAACCATACGGGGTACTTATAAGTGTCTACAATCATTGTTTCAAAAAGTTTCAACATTTTCGAAAAAATTTGTTTTTACATAATTTGTTCTCATTTCAAAAATGCATTTCTAAAAAAAAAACTACGCATTGTTTATTTCCCAAAGCAGAATATTTTCCCGAGTAATTTTACCCACAAAGATTACATTTTGGAGGAATATAGTTCGTACACATTGCTACATAAAAGCATTCAAATAAAGTTACTAGGTAGGTACCTATATATTTATAAAAAGATTAGTTAAAACTTTTTGAAATAATGATAGTATTTAGAAATTGAAGTGGTACCTATATGACGCTGACTTTTAATTGTTTGACAAAATGTGTGGGCATACATTTTATAGACAAATAATGAGTTGATCGTAACGACGTTTTTTTTTACTATTTTGACGACGTCGCCACCGCATAATGTGAAATATGAACAAATCTCAAACAGTTTACCGAAAAGCTTTGGTCACAACCTCCGTTGCATCAACGTGTACACAGTGAAACAGTGCGCGCACATTTTTCAAAGGTCGGCCGTATTCGATTGCCGGGTTGAATAAAACATTTCTGAAACGTACAAGGTGGATCGACATTTTAGATGAAACATTTTTGGGTACTCTAAATCAACCTAAACCAATAATGCTCGCCGGAGTACATCGACGATTACAGCGGCTGCCGGATATTATTATTACGTAGATACGTTTCAACGAAATAAGTTAAATAAAATAATAAATTCAGAGAGAACGCCCAGAGCGTGGATGTTTCGAAACATCAAACATCTCCGCATATTGAAATTTCGTCTGCGCCGCAATCAATTTGGGTTTTCTACCACAAGCGATTGTAAATAAGAGGTGAGTATTTTTAATTGTTTCTGTTTCACGTATTTGCATTGATACTTAATTTTTTTTTTTTTAGGCGAACCTTTTGCTGACAATTGTGTTGGAAGCACAACACAAGAAGTTACAACGAGCTGCTAATCAAGCGAAGTGGAAATATTGATTTTTTAATAGTGCAATCGTTTTTTTTTTTTTTTGAACAATAATGGATTTGGAAAAACATTGAATAAGCAATAACATTCGCATAGTTCGTATTTCCACCAAACATAATATTATAAAGCACACCGACAAAAACCAGTATAATTTAAATTATACAATTTTAATTTAAATTAAATATGCACCGATAACTCCGCAGTAAACGTAAAAATGTAATTTTATGTGTCCCGACTTGTTTATTATATAACCACCTAATAGGTTAAGGCTTAGCAAAAATAACTAGCAAAATAATTGTTCTTTAAATCTTAGTACCTATAGGTATACTATATGTTGTACACAATTTCATTTATTTGTGCAGGTTATTTTTGGTTTTTATGAGTTTAAATTAATTGATTCATGTTGTTAGTTAGCTAGCTGTAATATTAGAGCGAATTGTCATCTGATCAACAATCAAACTATACTACGACTACGATAACAATACAACTGTGATCTTTCGACCGTATTGTATGGTATATTTTAATTTGTAAGCTACTTTTGAGCATTTTTTTATACATACCTACTATGATAACTCGTGCTTAAAAATTGAAACATCGAAAATATCGAAGAGAGGTTACAGCTAATGTTAATAATGGGTCAAAATTATTCGCTTTCAGATCAAAGCAATATTTACCACACACGATGATCGTTTCTACTGAACGCAAGTTTGCCATGTTGCGCTAAGTTCGTATAAGCATAAGCACATGTTGGTGTAGCGTCCTCTTATGAGGAACAAATACTAAATAATGAATATGCGACTTAATAATATACACATAATTATTCATACAACGATAAATTATACTTTAAAATAGTATCCTATACCGTAAGCAGACAATAATGAGATGTTAAAAGATTTTTTTTGTTTTTCAAGTGAATGAAATCAGTTTGACCCGTTAGCACATTTAAACATACGATAATTATAATTATTCGTCATTTTATAATGTACTGATTGAATTACAATATAATATTATGATATATTTAAATAATAGGTACTTGAATAATAATTGTCGTGTGAAAAGTATATTCTCGATGGTTTCCTTCTCGTGCGAGTTGATGGGTAAATATAAAAGCTAGTAAAAAAATAACAAAACGTGCTGCAATAATGTTATGTACGTGTCGTCATAATATTACTATTGAAATATATTTTTTTTATTTTTACAAAATAATTGTCATTACAACAGACATGGTTATAAAAAAACGTTATTAATAGTAATTGTTTATATCTCAAATTTAAATTCTAAATTATCGTTTTAGCTTATTGTACAATTATTATATTATTTATGAAAACATCAAAATCATTTTTTCAACTTAAATATTGTGGGGGTTACAATTTTTTCCTTAAAAAAAAAAACACCAAAATATGTATGTGGTTTGTATTATATACAGTAAATATTTAATCACTTTGATGACAAATGTATAAAATAATGATTTTTTGTAACATATAATATAAAGTTTATAAAATATTGAAAAATTTTGATTTACAAGAAAGAAAATTTTTCGAAGATGGTAAATTTTACATAAACGTGATATCAATAATGATATCGTTTTCCCTATTATTATCGAAATTCATCATATGATTTGTTATTGCGACATTGTTTACGACTCTCCTAAACTATTTTTAAGTTTTTAATTCCAAAAATTGTTTTCAAAAATAATTCGGAATTTTTAAACTGTGTCGAAATAAACCGAAATATTAGTAATTATAAATCAATACAATACAAATTACAATAACAATGGAAATCCATTTTTAACCATTAATGTTTGTTTTTTCAAACACATTATTTTAAGTTTTAATTGCCTAATTAATTGAATAGTTACCCACTTAAATATTTAAAATAACGTTCTACAATATTAAGTATTTTGTACCCAGGTTATATTTTCTCACCGATGATAACTATAATTGATCACTCGAAATTAATTTGAATATTATTCAAATGCAAACAGCCTGTCTACAGACGGCAGTCGGCAGTATTATCGTTTTGGTGCTAGGCTATGTGAACGCAATGACAATGACTTGTTCATTTATAAACAGTTACTGCAGTGAAATATTAAGTAAAGTAATTCCGTCTTATAAAAGATACAACGTGTCAGATACATACTTATTTGAATATTCAGTGAAAAAAAACTACTGTTGTGGAACAATTATAGAAATACAAATATTAAAAAAAAATATTTATTAGATGCCCTTGAATGCTTTGGAATCGTTTACTTTATACATCAACTGAACCAATATTTTTCAGCATTTTGAGTATTTTTTATACATTCACTTAAAAAAAGCATTAATTTTACAGCGTAACATTTGGTGTAACTATAAATTAGTCATTTGATTTCTTGTCTGCAAAATATTTTATTTGTCAATCTGTTATAAGTCACACAAAAATTGATTGGTTTGTACGACTTTTAGGTATACCTTTATTATATTCAAAATATTTTATTCTATTTCACGTGATTCAATTGAAAATATCAAATATATAAGATGAAACGAAAAATGATTTGAGTATTAGTATTTTATTTTAAATACTGCTAAGTACTTTAAGAAAGTATTGTTCAATTTTCAGGAATTCCGACATGGCCTAAAAGTGTATGTTTAGTGTAAATCTGTGTAATATAAATATTTATTGCATATATTATAAACAATATATTATTAGATACCAAATAATGTTTAAATCTCATCAAATTTATAATACAATTTGTCAAGACTTCAGACTCGTTTATACCATACAAAGTGATCTTTTACCATGTTATTATTTTTATGTTTAATCTAAATAGGTTTGGTGGCTGCTGCAGCTGGTGTTACGGTGTTAGGAACGATATTCGCGTAAAAGTTTATTAATTGAAGAATATTATTTATTTTTTGTATTTGTTTTCCCGATTTAGAATTTAGTTAGATCGATACCTAGGTATACGCAGTAACCAAGGTTAAATTTAATTCCAAATAATAAAAAGCCGAGGCTACGTAAGTAACGGACTTGTATTATAAACACGGACTCCGGTAATAAATTATGGAATGTGGTTTTTCCGATGGATTAATATTCAACTTCCGATTCATCGAATCTTTTAGTATATAGGTGCTTTGGTGATGGGTCCAAACCGCGGAATGCTGGCAAGCTTAATCTTAGTGCATCAATTTCGGTCTGAGTGATGAAAAATTCTTCGATACCTACCTAATATATTGTAATATGTATCGTTACAGATCTAGGGAGTTATGAAAATATTTCCAAATAATATATATTGTATTCATACGTCATTTTTTTCGACTAACCTCGGTCCACTGTTGATCTTCTCCGTCACGTGAAGAGAGGTCCGTCACTGAGCTCATATTATTATTATAGTAGCCATCGTTAAAGAGGGACATAGCAGTAAGACGATTTTGGTTTGCATCACTGGGCGGCGAGCGCAAAGTTCCACTTGGTCGCATATCTTTATCAGAAGCCGAGTAAGACAAATTTTGGGTCACTGGGGGAAACCCAGCCCCTTTTTCGAGGGACATCCGGTTCGTTATATCGTAATGGCGCCGTATGTAATGTGTAGGCACTGCAGAGCAAGAGACGGCGAGTAACGACTAACGACTGTACGTGACGGTTTCTGATAACCAACTGTGTTCATTTTATCTGCTTAAATATTTTTTAAATAATTTGTCTACGAAGTTATAATCGTGTGTAATGTATAGGGTGTTCCAAATCGTATGCGAAAGTAGATTTCAGCATGAAATATTTAAATTCGGGGAAAATTACCTATGTGAAACTACTGAAACTCTTTTCGAATCGTGTATAGGTATAGGTAATCAAGATTAATTTGCTAGATTTCAGGCACATACGTATCCGACTAACGAAAATAAGGCAATACCTATTTTTAAAATATAATTCATAAAGGCTTTATTTTTTTACCTAACGAATTCGACGGGTAATATATAATATCTTTGAGTCAATATTTAAAGAATGTAAATTGTTCATTTGAATTTCATTTTAATTTGCAAGCGTGACGAAACACGTTGTGCTTCTTGTACGATAACAGGGACATTGTTGTACAACCTTAATAATCTGTGCGTTATCCAATTATCAATTTATTACAATAGTTATATAACGCCGATATCTTAATTCAATTTTTTACAACATACGTCGAATCACATTATTGAATCGATAATGAAATAAAGTTGGGCAAGTGGATATAGGTAACGCTTTACTGTACATAAAAGCGTGCGTCGTGTTGGTCACTGTCGTGATGGTAATGGTTTTCATTCATCGCAACGATTATATTATGTCAGTGTATAGGAGTACGAAAAACGATTTTGATCGAAAACGGCTTAGACGCCATAAGATAGTATGATTTTCTACGTTTATGTATTGCAATAAAAGTAATTTATTTTACTTATAAATGTTAACTTTGTGTTGCTCTAACTGGCGTACGAAATACATAATACATACATTACTAATAGTGCATAGGTAATAGCTAGTACAGTAGGCTGAATTGATTTTTTTTTACAAAAACTTGGTGTGCACAATACCATTGTGTGTAAAAAAGATAATAATATACACTTTAAGTTTTGAAAGTACCCACGAATAGCACTTTTATTCTTCGTTATAAAATTTCGTCCAAATATATCAACTTGAAATATCTATGAAGGAACCTAAGTTGACTATTTTTTTTTTTTATACAGTATGAAACAATGGACTGTTTGTAAGAAATCTGTTTTCAATTTTCTATACTTCGCTAAAAAGGTTAAACATTTAAAAAAATACTTTAACAACGAAATGATACAATTTTTTACTTTAAATGCTTAAAAAAAACTTGTGCCTATGCGTATTATTAGTAATTTGAAACTTATAACTTTGTAACAACTTATAAGGAATCTTGTTTTAAATTGTCAAGCTTTTTGACGAAGAAGTTTTTATCGATATTCTTAGAATAAAAACTAGAAAAAGAATTGAAAATTGAAAAATGTCTTTCGAAATTACTCGAAATATTTTTAAAATATTTAAATAAAAATGTCAAAAGCAGGGATTATCATCATGGTGGGTAAAGCAGTAAGCTGTCTCATGGTAGCCACACAATATTTATACAATATTAGTAAAATACATAATATTATTGTATAGATATTTTAATTTCTAAACAACATTTATATGAACTTTTTTTGCAGAATAGTTAAAGAAAAAGCACAGCAAAGGTAGACAATGAGTATAATATAGAAGATAGCAGTTTGTAGATAGCAAAAGCTCATACGCAATCATTAATATCACTAACTGTAGACATTTTAAAAACTAAAGCAAAATTCAAAAGTTGATAGCTCATTCAATTAGTGATACATCAGTGTAAATGACCCATTCAAATTCATTAAAAATAAAACTGTACATGAATATTTAAAAAAAAAATATAAGTTCCATTTGAAATTTGAAAGCCACTCCTCAAACCACTCATTTCTAATGAATGAATGACAGTTGTTAGAATCTGTGATTCACCTACATAACACACAATTACGATATAAACATACATAGGACAATATTTGGGTTCGTCGAAATCTAAATAAAATGAAAATATTTTAAATCACAGGTTGTTGTATATGACTTGTAATATAATTATATTGAAGTATCTTCAGTAAAAATGTATGGTTTGAATTTAATAGATATAATCATATAGGTATATAGGTAATAATGTAGAATCATGATATATTTGTTAAAATGCCATTACTTATTTCTGTATAATATACCTAGATATATAAATGGATGTTTGTCTCAGAAACTACTGAACCGTTTTCAATAAAAGTTATTAAGCCTTGGGAGGGTGTTTATACTTTTTAGCATATTTTTTCAACCACTATAATAATAGGTCACTGACGGGTAGCTTACACATAAATTTAGTTTTCAGCTCTCGAAAAAAGAATATTTTTTTTGCTCATTTAAACATAGGTTCACCATTGGTTACATACTATTACTATTACTATTAAAATCAGTAGAAATATTTGATAAAAAAAAACAAATCGTTGGCAACGGTTGGGACACCGTAGTGAAGTGTATAAATAATATATTTTTAACACCAGACGTGGGCGGAATAAATAAATATATTACACTACAAAATTCTGAAAGTGTTAAAGTACAGACGCGTGACCCCGTCGTTGAGCCTTCGGTTCTCGACGAATAATACGGACGAAGCTTCGAACCGTTAACGAGGAGGAGGCAGGGTGATGTGGAGTCATCGTCGTCCCAACAGAAGAGTCTATATAACATGTTTATAATATCATGATTCATGGCAAATGCAGATACGCGCCCGAAGGTCTCTGCAGATTGTCTACGTGGACCGAGTTTCGTGTCCACGTGGCGGGGCATTGGTCTAAGTTTTCGACTAGCAATTATCGAACTTCGGATGTACCACAACCACATAGGTTAGGTTAGCCGAAGTTTTCGACGGCTGCCACCCGTGTATAACTGTGGTGCGGGGCACGACGTCCGGTCGGCCGAACAGGGATTTCGGAGTGAGGGGGGGGGGGGGCACTCGTCCCGCTCAACCGCAAAGCGGACTGCTGACCAGAAACCGGAAGCTCCGCCAGCAGGACACCCGAGACGACGGTCTGTGTTTCGCGTGTCCCACCCGGTGGCCACAAACGACTAACAAAGACGACTGTGGGCTCGAATCGGGGAGCATTCGATTTAGGGCAACGAATGTATTATTATTGTTGTATAATAATAATTATCGAACGGCGATGATTTTAATCATAATAATTAACACAATACACGTAATTTGGTTACAGTTTTATTCGTACGCCCACAATGTTGTCGGTCGATTCGACGTTTAGTAATTTTCGAGTAAATGTTACATTTTTTCATCTCAGTAATCGGATTTTATACCTTTTTTCGTTTAACTAACTCATTATCATATAATATACAGTATGCCTCGTTTCATTATTATTATTATTTCTATCAATATTTGAGACGCTATTTTCGTAATGAAAAGTGACTGCCTTAGTACAGATTAATTTGGTGTCATGGCGTACTGGAAATCGTTAATACCACGGATCTTATTCCCTGCAGTCTCTAGAATTTCCTATTATTATATTATTCTTGGGAGGCTCAAACTTTTTGAACGGTCCCTTCAACTTTGAGTTAACCAAGTCCAACTGTATTTATAATTTATAAAACGTTTATTTATGCGTTGACGAAAATCATTGTTTTTATATAATTTAGTATTTACTGCCCTGGTTTGCGATCTCGAATAATAGCCATTAATTAACACCTAATAATAACTTTAAGACTACTGCGGTCGGAGTGTATATAATACCTCCACCCTACACTACGTCGTATTGTAATTGCAATTTAAGAACTACCTTCGGTACTATAATACGAGCACTTGAGGCCCACCTGTTGTATTAGCTTTTTAAATGGTTCGTCCTGTCATTATGACGAAAGTAGTCGTTATTCTTACAATGTTAGAAAATGTTCGAATTCCATGATTTATTAAAATCGATTACCTATACCATACTATTTAGTAGTCTGCCTTACGCTCAACAGGTGTACTTAAATATTTATAGTTGAAAATGTACCTTGCTGCGCAAAGTTATTTAAAATTGTAATTATACTGTAAGTACATGTACCTATTCCAATTCAACGTTTTTTTAAATTTCATTATAATATCAAATAAATCAAATTTCGAACCAGCCGTAGATAATTATAGCTATACCTAAGTTATAACTTTATAAGACGAGCTTAAAGTTTACATTTGTGAAGTGGAGTGAGTTGCACCCCTAAATATCCACATCTTTTTATTATAATTTAGATTATAATATACAGTAACTAACTATATAATCACTCATAAGATATTCGAGTTTTAAATTATATTGAAATTTAAAAAAAAATAAAAAATTTTAATAAAACAAAAAAAGATAAAAAATTACAACTAACTTTTAGAAAATATAGTTTTTAATGAATATAATATAACTAATTCAAATTATGTTTAGTTTATATTTCTAAATATGTTGATACTTTTCAAGAATAAAATGAGTGATATTCGTCTTTTTAGATTAGTAACACCAAACACCATGTATTTTATTATTTATGAGTTAATGGTACTGTGTATACAGTTATACCTACGAGTAGCTACTATAAGAAAGCAGAAAGCGCGCCTCAACATAAAATGGAAAAAAAATTAAAAAAATAATTTTTCTGAAAAAAATCTGAATATTTTGTTTTTGGTTATGCCATGTTTAGTATTTATCCAAACTTTTAAACTCAGCAATAATATAGTATTTATTTTCTTGAAGAAGTTCATCCAAGAAACTTAGTAGTAGCTGGAAACTTTAAATGTACCTAACTCTAAGTTGCTGTATAACAATGCAACTTGTAATCAGTTACAAATTTCTAAAATATCTTGTATCTTGGTACCAAAATGTATTAAAGTTTTACCGTGTAACTTGTAACATCTTCAGTTACACCTAATCAAGTGACTTGCACTGCCCTGGTCGGAGGTACCTACACGAATTGACGGGTTTTCGTGCATATAAGTGCGACATCGCCAACGAGTTTTCTCAATAAAAAACAGTTTTCATATGATAGTTTATTATTATTATAGACTGAACAGTGAACAGTGCAACATGTTAGCACAATATGATGCCATAATACCCATTAACGATCGACGTCTGAGGAAATTCGTTTGGAATATGTGTATAAAATGATTATATTTTATATATTTATTATTATTATTATAATCGATGATTATCTGTCGGAGAGTGTATATTATAGATACCATCCGGCCCATATGATCTAAAACGCTGAGAGTATGGGTAGATTGAGATTTTCGAACATCTCAATAATAATATTAATATTAGTATCTAGCTATATTTATGGGTAATATATATTATAATGTGTTTAGTCACCCAGAGTTATCGAAGTTTGTACTTAGCTAGGCCGACCCATCACATCATAACACACAATTAAGGTATAGATACAGGTAGGTTGTAGGTACCGCAGCCATCGATATACAATGATTCGCAATCGTCTTGTTGGTATGGTAAAAACCGGCACTTATTTAATCACGTTATTATTACTGATTATTTACACACTCGTTGTAGGACCGGTCCGATAAAGTTTTCGAATTATAAATTATAATATAAATGAGTCAACAATTATTGCATTTATACTAAAGAAATGACCTAAGCGGATTACAGCGGACTTTGTTTGCGTAAAAAAATACTTTCGTTTACAGCAGACTGGTCGAAAACAGTATTACTCAATAAAATAATACGAGTACATTATTTTCAATGTACTCACCTCCTGTTGAAGTCGTAGCGCATCAAAAATTAAAAAACGGCTTTCGCGTTTAATTTTTGAAAAAATATCCCCGATTAGTGGACTTAATATACTTTGGGTCACCTTGACCTATAATATGGTGCGAAACCGACGTATAGCATAATGCATTATATAATATAATATCGACTATTATATTACTATTTATTTAACGGGAAAAAATAACCCAAAATGGTGCCTATATAAGTATGTATTTTATAAACAGACATTTAACGAAAAACATTATAAAACTCATAACATAATAATTTGATTCATGACTAAGTAGGTACATTGATATTCAAGTTTCAATAAATAATAAAAAAAATAACATAAATATATGTGTGTAATCATTACTCGGATGCATTATAATAATACGGGGTGGTTCCAACCGTGGATGTTCATTAAATTTAAACGTGTAAAACGGAATAGAATATTAAAATAGAATTTATAGAACAGATAAGATGCATTAATACGTCCATCCAACAACCTCCGTAAGAATCAAGCAAGAAAACTAAGTTTGTCTACACTCTTCCATCGACTAAGGAGACGAGACTAATATTTTATTACTGGTTAATTGTAGAAGACAGTAGCTATACTAATGATCAATATTCAAAACAAAGGAAGCGGAATGCAAAAATCCACTATGGTCTTTGTTATTAATAACTTCTGAACAAAATTGTTTTTGTAATGACATTGTGACACACTGTTCAGTTATGGGTATAAGTAGATAAAAGAAAATGTATAAAGGTAGGTAGATAAAAACACAATTATTAAAATCTACAATAAGAATCTGTATAATATCTTTCTGGTCTTTGCACAATTTTATATTGTCTATAAGAAACTTCTATACACAATATTAATCAAACGCTGTTTACTCCTTTGTATTTAATTTTAGATTCTGAGCGGAACGACGAATGTACTGATTATACAACTATAAACATCAATCTCTTCTGTTAGAATCTAGCTGATACTTTGAAGGAAATCAAAATAAAAAGTTTCATAAAAAATTCAAAGTAACTTTCTTAATAATTTAGAAAAATGGTAAATTTTACAAAAAAAAATCAATTTTTGACAGAGTTTTGATTAAAATTTTTAAGAAATTGAGTATTAATTAACATAAATTATGTATATACATATATATATCTACTTTAAACTAATAATAATAATTATAGTTGTTTTGTAATAACTCAAAATATTTGTGGAAACTTAAATATTGTAATGTATTTTATTATGTTTTACTATGATAAATGCATTTAAAAAATATTTAGATTCATTTTAAGCTATTACCTAATTCATACCACATGTTACTAACAGTGAAATAAATTACAATAATAGCAATATAAATTTATCACACAATATACTAAACACATGGACTGACACACCGTCAACGCTCACAGAATCGTTTTTTGTAAGGAATTATTAAATTTATCATTGTTTTCAAATTTAACTTTTACATTACAGTGATATTCCTACCTTCTCAATTACGAGGTACACCCGAGACTCGGCATCTCAACAACTCTTTACAACAGAGCTGATACCTACATGTCCACTTTTTTTTCTCTATACTATTTCTTTAAATATTAATTTTAAATTTACTTAACTATTACCCATAGTTTATTCCATCGATATTAGGTTTTTCTTAGTGGTATTAAACGCTATACATAGGACTATAATTGTCTTACAAAACTTTTTTTAAATAATGTATTATTTATCTTTAGACAAATATTAATTAAATATTAATAATAACAAATAGAAATTATTACTAGATACTTACATAATATTATGATTATAGAATATTAATACAAATGAAAAATATTATCACAAACATATTGTATACAATATTAAATTATGTACCTATCTATATTATATTATGTAAATAATATTTAGAATTTTAAATGTGCCAACCAATCCTGAGTAGGTAAACGCTGATAGTATGTTAAATATTGTGCTCCACGCGTTCTTCGTATAACCTCAAGAAATATTTATAATTTTTAGTATGATAGTTATGATATAACTTTACTATAGTAACAGTGTGATCGAAGTTACATCTATTAGAAGATCATTTCGTCATATATTGAAATTGAAATTTATTGTTTTGGAAATTAGAATATTAACGGAATGAATTACGAAAACACGTACTAGTGCAGTATTGGAAATATTTTTCGAGTGCATTTTAAATTTTTTGTGCTCTTGTAGATTCTTGACGTCTGAGAAAAAAAACACACTAAAAAATAAAAGTTTATTATAATATAGTACTGGCGACAAAATATTGTGAAGCCAATACATTCCAAAATATATGATGTCGCCAGTAAAATATCGCATGGACAAAATGCTGTCAGTATAAAATATTATAATATCACTATTACAATATCTTATGTACAAACTGTCGTCAGTATAAAATATAACAGCAATATAATGTTTAGCATTTAGTACATTATTATAATAATTGACAATATTAATAGTATACAATTATTATGTAATTAGAAATAGTATTACTTGTAGAATTAAAAATGTAAAAAGTAATAACAAAACAAACAGACTAGTTGAATAGTCATCGCTCAGCACAAAATCTAAAGTACCTAGATTATAAATAACTAATGTGAGGTATAACTATTAAAATATAATTATTATACTGGAGCTCGAGTCATCTACATTATAATATAATAATTAAGTTGCTGTCATTTTTTGCTTTAACGATTTTTTATATACTAATTAGTAATTACTATTAATGGTTAATTATTAATTATTATTTACTGACAATTAAATATTAATTTTATTTGAACTCTAGCTTTATTATATATATTGTATTACAATTCAATTTATCCTATACTGTATACTGACGACATTTTGTCCATGCGATATTTTTCGGGAAATATTATTTCTATGCGATGTACAGGTTTCACTGTATTTCAAAATTAAATATATTTTTAATAATCGATTATTAATTATTATTGAACCCAACATTTTAGTAGCTTTTATAATTGAACACCTAATTACTGTAATGTATTTTATAATTTTATAAGCCAATTATTTTTTGATTCAATATTTTGTTTTTACCTACAATAAAATTGTACACGTGGTTATTCGTTATTGAATAACCGTAAACAATTTAATAACTTATTACAATCGTGTAATCACATGACTGCCTGTACATTTTACAATTATTATTTATTATCCACCTCAAAACGCACCTAACGTACTAACGTAACGGCGCGAAAAATAGAAATAATTACATAGGCTTTAATATAAATAATTGTAATTTATAATAAACAAAATTAGTATATAACTGCCATACCAAATGGCATGCAAATATAGACAGGTACAATATAAACTAAAATATAATGTACCTATCTTATAATATAATAGCTATAATAACTAATTTGTACCGAATTCAAATTATATTTAAGTAACAATATTTTGTTAAGAAAAAATATGGGATCAAAATATTTTATACGGTTATAAACAATTTTCGATATTGAATTTAGATACTTATTACCTATCTACCTAGTACCTACCAACCTACCAATCACTTGTATGTATATATTTTCTGATAAATAGTTTTGGATAGTTTAAATTTATCTTCGCGTTAGTTTATCTCAATTGCCTGTAAACAACAATAATTTATGGATAATTAAATTTATAGCCGGGTAATTATAAATTTAGTAATATTTTTTGCGTATAATTGTTAATATTGATTAGGTACCTCATCTATATACCTGAAAATAAGGTAAAAAAACATCAATATTTTCAAAGAACTTAAAACTTTTCCTCACCACAAGCCAATTATTTGAATACCAAATAACGAAAAAAACTTTGTTACGTAAAATTAAGTAGCTAAAAAAAGACAAGTTTTAAGTCAGTAAATAGTTCATACAATCAACAACATTTTAATACATGGATAGTGGTTGTAATAGTCGAAAAGTTATAGCGATATCCGATGAAGTTATTAATTAATATTAATGTCGTACACAAAAAAAATAAAACATTTTAACCTAGGTAGCTTTTCAATAATATTACATTATTATATATTTATACTATATTATTACATTATTGACTATTATTAGTTAATAATTAGGTATAATAACATTTTTTCACTATTTTAATGCAGGTACAAGTTTTTAAGTAAATACTAAGTATCATAAGTATTTCTCTACACATAAAATAATGTGTATAATATTATAATGAGCAAATTAATTACAAACACAACGAAGCGAACCAATCGATAATAATTATGTGTAATAGGTACGTCAGATATTTATGAATTAAATACATTGGCAAATATTGGCGTACCTATTTAAGTATTATTTATTTGGAGACGTGTTTCGGTTCGAAATTACACAATATTATTATATCATTGTTATTATTATGACATTATATCTTTTTAGCGACTATTATACAGACGTTCAAGTCTTGTTGTCGTCCCATCCGTTCTCAAACACTAACAAGAGTACTAAACATGAATTTCGATAAGTACTATAGTTAGAAAAATATAAGAAAAAACTGCAATATCAAGTAACATATATTATTGGCACGCAATAGCGTGTAACTACAGATGTTAAACATCACGTTTACATCTCAAAAATCATTGCCAAGCGTGCATAATAAATTATAATAACTGCAGTTTCATAAAAAAAAACCAAACTTAAGGACTCGTATACAATACAGTTAAACTACGAAAGGTTCAAATAAAATGTGTTGATAAGAGTTAACTGGATAATATTCAGCTCAGCGTTTAGCGGGCAGTTATTCCAGAGGGGTGTCAAATTTGGGGGGAGGGGACTTAATAGTATTTATGTGTATTTTTTGTTATATTATCCCGTGCTTTACTTATTGTATTAGAAACCCTTAAAAAATTATATTTTCAAATTCTCTTAACATTATTATTTTTATAGGTAATAGGTATCTGGTACCTATACTGTTTTATTAAGATCCAGCTTAGAATTCCGGTAATGATTTTAAAATAAATATATTTGGAACGCGGGATGATCATCATTTCCTAATTACATGATCGGTGGGTATATGCGATGAGTAGTGTTATTATTATTATATATATGTATATATTAATATTATACGACGATGGTGGCGTAAACGGATTTCAGAAATGTATCGGTCGCCGTCCGCTCAAAAGCATATTTGGTGGCCCAACTCATATAATATTGTGCAATTAATGTTGCACCGTGACTTACATCGCACCACATTTCAGTGATTGAATTATCAGAGAAATAATAATTGCACTGATCATTAAAAACTTAAATAAAAACGGCTTATGTGATTGCAAGACGGTTGTCGGTTAGCCAAATTACGTCGTACACACGTCACCTAAAATTCACTAAAAAATCAAACGCGGTGGTTGCGGCGGGAGTGCTATACATAGAATGAGTTGATATAGGTACATGTTTATATTATGTTATTATTATTAGAACATTTTTTTTTATTAAAATAGAATATCGAAAGTTATAGAGCTAGTCTTTGTCTTACCCAAAAGCCTTTATCATTTTCGGGGAATTCGGTCGTGTCCATGCTGTTCGTGTTGTACCGGCCGGAAGAGGAAAATATCGTTTCCATAGTGACTAAAAATATAGTAATTTTCCTACAAACGCTCGAGAGATAGAAAAAATCGTCTAGCCGGGATTCGTTTGATCGCGATGCCAACGATTAAAGTATATAATATTATAAATTATGATTGGCGCACGTTCCCTTCTTTTCTCATCCGGTCAAACGTAGGTTCATTTCGGCGTCGGCCCGGCGAGAAGAAAACTGATATGTAATATATTATTCATACTCAAATAGTCTATGGGAATATTTCGGAATTAAAGTTTCGAAAACCACACAAAAAATCAAATTTAAATTAACATTATTTTTTTTTTTTTAACCGCTTTACGATTAATAATCAAAACGGTTACGCACCACGATCGCGTATCGGACTTATAATTGCTATTAACGATGTGATACTGTTATTATTATTATCGTTTTCTTAAGATCGCGATTTTATTGATTGTGACTATAATAATATGTCGTATAATTATCGTGGAGCTGCAGCTACTCGCAGCGAAACTCACACGCCGCACGCACGTCGGACGCCGGCTGAGACTGAGTATCAACTGAGGAGCACGTTGTCAGTCCGATCGCGGACGGGATACGCCTCTCGGCCGCCACGGCATGAAACCGACGATCGTGGCTATGTGCGTGTGTGCGTGTGTGGGTCGAAGGACGAAGAAAAAAATGTTTTATGCGAACCACCGCGGGAGACGCGAACGATTCGTGGAAACGGTTCGCGGGTCATCGGCCATGGAGCGTGTTTCCGGGGGTTGCGGGATGCACACGGAGTATACTTAATAATATCTAACGTTCCGTTTCCACCCTTCCGCCGACCGACAGCCCTTTTAATATTTTGTTCATCTTTCTATTATAAGTTATTATATTATTGAACTCACGCAAATAGCTATCGATGCCATATTTAATAATAATATATAATTTATTAAACACACAGCTCGCACCGACGATGCTTTCAAAATAGTGTGGATCAATTTCATCTCGTGAATTTCTTATCAAAAATCAAATTTTTATAGAAGGCAGTCAAAAATGTGCTGCACACCATATTGTCGATGTGTCTAAGCATACTATTTAATTGTTTCCATACTCGACCTGCGTATCTATGTGCTGTAGTATTATTATGATAAATTCGCATAGGCACGCAAGATGGAATCGCGCAACGAGTGTTTGTGGTGAGGACCAAACCACGCAATAATTAGAAATTATATGATTATTTTATACTTATTAATTACCAAGAATGTAAGAGTAAGTTAATGATATATTTTCAACTGAGCTAAGTTAAATTGGTAGAAAAATTTAAAATAAAGTTTTAAAGTTAATATTAGGTACCTAATTAATTTTCATTGAACTGTTCTGCAGGCTAATGAGAACAACACGAAGTAGATTTAATAATGACAGTTTTTAATTTTCATGTATATCATTGTCATTAATATTATTGTATTTTATTTATTATTCAATTATCTAAAAACAAACATGCGACTCGAATTTAATTGAAAGTAACTCGTTATTTATTAAGTTTGTAAGTTTATTAAAGATCAATTAAATTAAAAATGAATTATTTAAGTTAAAAGGTTAAAATTAATTGTAATTCATAATTTACTAACACGTTTATGTCCAGAATTTATAAGTATACCCAATATAGGTATAACCGTATAGATACCACAGTCACTACTGGATTTTTATTGATTTGAATCCTACTCCTCCTTCTTTCCTAGGTACGTACTTGTTGATATTATACCAACGCCACAGATATAACTAAAGCCAATAGGCTACATTCAGGCATTTAACACATAGAACATTTAGACAAATATTACCTTAATCGGACCAAAAAGCCAAAAAAAAAACAATAGCAAATCTTTAGCCCTTTAGTGGGCTCGAGGTGGTCCTATTGACACGCAAAATAAAACCTAGATGTATTATAATGTACCATAAATAGAAGTTGTATATTATAGATTCTATGTTTAGAAAATGATTAGCAGGTACATGTATAATAATGTTAAATCGATATTCATAAATTATTATGTTTTAAAATATTATTATTTTTTTTTTTTGTAGTTTGAAACATTCATTGAAATTGGAGTGAATCATATTATTTATCACCACGGAAATTAAAGTAAATTTAAAAAAAAAAAAGAAAAATATTTTGTAATAGCATACAACTTAGTATTTTGTCTACAAAATTAGATTTTGTAGGTTATGGGAATATTTTTTTTATAAACAAAATTTTAAAACAAATTTTGAAAATTATTTTTTTAATACATTTTACAATAATGCTAACAGTATATTGAATTTATCTTTGTATTATTTTTTTTATTATTAAATACATATCCATATTTACATATCCTATAACAACCAACTATATCTTTAAGTTTTAAAAAATTAACTACCAATAAATACATTATTTAAACGGTGTTTATGGAAGTGGGGTCTAAAAGCCCTCGAGTCACAACGACGTACGTTAAGAAAAACATGAATTATTGGGGCTTGAAAATTTGTAGGCACCATTTTCAAATATTACAACCAATGGCGATACGGAAAACAAAAATTAAAACAAATAGCAAGTCCACTGATAAAAACATAATTTAAAACTAATATGGAAATCAAAATGAACACATCAAATAAGTTAAATACCTACTCAAGTATTATATCTACAGTGAGTTTTTAATATCCTGCTCAATTGAATCACTATATTATACGTAGCTTATAGAATCCATTGTTTATTGGAAACAAAACAAACCTAATAATATATACCAAATCAATTTTGTTGACGTTTGAATAAGTTTATATTGACCTCGTATTAGAATTATCACTTCTACCTGTACCACGTAATTGAATCACTATTATATCCTATAGTTAACGATTTTGTGTGGCCTCAAATAGTCAAAATCAGATCTGATAATAATCAAGTCATAAATTACTAGACTCCTAAGAGACATCAACGATTGATAGGTATAAGTTAGTTTTCTGAATTGTACATTTTTACATTTTAATAATATTCAATTGTGTGAATACTGTGTACTAAACTATTATGTGCTTCATATGTTTTATATTTATAAGCTTGTCTGCTATAGTTGAAAAGAATAATTAAAATATGTTTAATGGAATCAACATAAAGGTAACAGGATGAAATTGACTTGCATCACGCAATGTGATCAGTGATCTTGCTATGTCGAACTTACTGTGTATTAAGGCGTAAGTATATATTCATACAAAACTATTGTATGCAGTTTGTATAGACTTATACGTCTTTCAGACGTAACAAATAATGAGTAAACACTGCAGCTACTCTATAATTCATATAATCATATATGTACCTAAGGTATATATAAATAATTTATATGCACTCAATTATCACGCATTGTAGCTTAAAGCAAATATATAATTCATTCAGAAATGCATTAGGTATAATTTATAATAACGTTATGGAATATAGAGTCTATAAAGTCGGGGAATCTCTGATCCCGTCAACATCATCTCGCCATGATCGTCTCCTACTATAATATCTAAGTATATTATGCAAGGGTTAAAGTGAGGAGACTCGAGGGGACTAAGACACTCAGTCACACTACCTCAGTTGCACTCACTAGTCATCCTCTAACTAATAAATTCTTCAAAAGGTATACACTTTGGTACGCCAAGAACTTGAAGATGAATCAAAATAATTTCTCCTCCATAAAAAATCGGTTATTATTTACAATGGACATTTAATTACTTTAGATTTATTAATATGTTTATTAGTATATATTTTTTAATTTAATATAAATTATAGGCCAGCGCGCACTGCAACATGTTAGTAACACCTGGTAAAATATTTTAAAATATTGATTTAAAGAGTATTTAAATAATTGTATACGTTTATAGGCGTTAACAAAAATATTGTGTGTACGAAATCCTAAGAAAAATATAATAAATGTTTTTAATAATATTGGTAATATTAAATTAAATAAACTAGTTTTTGATCAAAGCTAGAAACATTTTTTTTGGTTTGATAAATGAATGAACAACCTTTTCCTTATTCAATGATTTGTTGTACGTGATATTTAACGCTTAAAATAAAATAGGAATCACAGTACCCTGTGCTATTTTTTTTACCTTCAAGCCCTGGGTATATATTGTATGTATATATATATATATAATGTACTATGCCTATTACTATTCTTGTTGTAGCGATTTACCTGACCAGCCAAAATTATGTAGGTAGTTTTTAGATATCAGAATTATAAATGTACAAGAATTAATTAATTTATTTATAGAATAAGGCTAATTTGTGGAAAAATGATATTGTTTTTCAATCAAATTTAAAAAAAAAACCGACGTAACTTTATTTTTTCAACATTTTTGATATTAGTGATTCAACCAGTTATGATAGTTACTTAATAAAACTTAACCTTTTTTCTCCACCTATAAATTAGGACTATCTAATGAATAACACCAAACATGTCCAATATATATTCAGAATAAACAATTCAGGATTAAATAAATGAATTAATAAAAACAACATAGGTTTGGAACGTATATCAATCAAAAATTTAAGAGTCAGTACAATTTTATGCTGAAATAGTGAAATGGTAAATGCTTACATTCCTATTATATTATTACCACCTAGGTGTGAGTATGTAAGATGTAACTATGTTTGAGTATACAAACCTCAGAACGCCAAATACGACATATTTTCAATATTATTGTAATTTATTCGACATTTCATAGCCGCAATCGTCAATTATTGATTCTAAACTATTTTTGAATACGTCATATTTTTTCTACAGCGTTTTGTAAAAATAGATCGATTTTCAATTATTTCAATTATAGCTAGAAATCAAGTAAAGAAACGGTCCAATATCATATAATATTACAAAAATACAAAGCATACGTATACATCATTAAAACAAGCCTGATTTGAAAACAAAATCCTACTCAGTGTCAACTACCGCCTGTACAACGTTAAACAAATAATAGTAACAAAATATTTTACGTACCATGGATCCATACAGCCCTCTTTGAGTACAAAACATACCTTAGCAAAAACGAGAACGAGCACTACAGTAAAAAGAAAACAATTTATTACGTACCTACGCCCAGTTTTTACGATAGAATCAAACAGTATGTAAATGGGCCACTAGAGCAATATTTTTACAATACGACACGGTTGTGTCAGTACACTCATATTCATATAATAATGTATAATAATTGTAAATGATAAGATATCACAACGTTTCGGATTTTTTTTAAAAAGTTTTTTCGTGCCATAATCCCTTTTATTTTTTGTTCTTACCAAACTATGTCAAGTGTCTGTCCGACGAGTGTGTCGAAAAACAATTAAATTATATATTTATCCAGTTGGTAGTATACTAGCTATTATATGTTATGTATACGTATATAGCTTAATACATTATAACTAAAGATAGCTCATGCAGGAAATTACGTAGGTACCTACCTATGATGTAAAGTCAAAATATAAAACAATATAATTATAATATACCCATGACATATTATTTAAAATTTGAAATGTTTATTGTTATATTAATTTATGTTTACCATTGAATCGTTATCAAAAACCATATTATTTCACTAAACATCAACATTTACGTTGATTGCATAATACTATGTGCAATATACTAATAATTAGTTTTTAAAAAAGTAAACAGAGATATACCATGAAACTTTTGTAATACGGTAATTGGTATAAGTACATACATTCGATAAGTTTATATATCAATACTATCAATTATAATAAAGTATATACTATAGTAAAGTTGCAATAACTCAAATGTTTATCTAGTCCATTGAAGTGTTCAAAGGTATCTGAAAAATACAACTCGAAAAATACAATTATCGAATTTATTTTTATCCCTTGGCCACCTTGAGATTTGATTTATCGAGACTCGACCAGTCAACTGTATTTACTATATTCATTCATTTATTAAATTTGATTAATATTTTAAATCAGCGAATGCAATATTATCGAACGTCAAACTGTAATTTTACTTTTTTTAAAAGAATCGAAAAGAGAATATTATATTATAAATGCATTTCTCTAAACCATAAAACAATACCATCTATAATATCTATCTAGTATTATAATACGCCTATCATAAAATAATAATAATAACATTAGAAAATGTTAATATTATTATCATAATGCATTTAGGTGTACTATTGTTAGCTTGTGAATAATTATAATATACAATTTTGTAGTCTTATTCGGACATAGCTGGTAACAAGAAAATAACTATAAGTTATCTGTCATGAAATATACCATTTCGGAAATGATCATAATGAGATTTAATTCTTATCTGCTTAAATAACTGTACAATTTCCCGCCTTTGGTAAATATTTAAGTTTTTCTTATATGTATATATATATATATAGAGAGATATGTACTCAAAGTTAATTAAACATGCAGTTGTAGCATATGAGGCACATTGGGTAATAGCGACATTTATACGAGTAGGTACTAGCAGATAGTTGATATAGTTTATAATTGTTTGTACTCGAGATCTTATTTGAGTAGATAATAGAACTACGAACTAAAAATGATACGATTTCATTAATGCGACAATTTTGTCATAAGCACAACTATAGTTATTAAAATTATAGTACATACACAATTATAGTAATATAATTGGTATATTATATTGATATCGTATTTTTTAATTATATAGCATGCACTCTATAAATTATAATAATAGTATATTAGTATTGCTAATTTAAAAAAAAATACGAAAACCAACATAATTTAGATATTACTTGTTGATTTAAATCGGTTATCGTGTATTTTGATAATAGCATTATACTAGTGATCTAGTTATGACAATAGTTACCGCTATTGGCGCACATATTAAGGCCACCCATTAAATGAGGAAAGGTGTTATAGGATACCTCCCCCTCCCCAGTAATTATTGTAAATAATAATTCTACATTCTAAGCGGAGCAATGAATGAAACACTTTGGAACGATGTGTGTTTTTTAAATGCTTCAATCTTTAATATACTATGTTTTGTTAGAAAAGTGGATAAAGAATTGAAAAAGACAATTTTACAGCAGGAACCCCTACAAAGCAAAATTTTATAAAGGGTGTTCAAAGATTAATTAACTTAATCTTTTTATACATTCTTTTTTATATTCATAAAATAGGACAAGTACCACTCGTCTGTGTTTGAGGTATGCTATAAACAACAATGTATACTCAGATATATGCTGAGAAGTGAGAATGTTAAAACTATTATGTTACCTATATAGCTTTATAAAAATAAAAATCGACCATTGCATATAATAATATTGATCAAGTGGCTGTTAATCAACAATAGCATGCCGCATCTAGCACTATCCATTATGATAACTGTCATGACATAATATTAAAGGCAGATGAGAATAAAAATTAAACTTTAAACAATAATATTCGTTGTATTATACAATATTATCAACATTAAAATTCAAAAAGGTTAAACAAGTGGGTAACACTCTGCTGTGCGCCTGTGCAGTACCAAGTTGTCAAGCATGTCGTTGCAATGGATGTATTATATTTGAATTCAATTATAAACCATTGAATACGAAAACCGATTCTGAGTGAAAACGTTGAGTCACCTAACATATAGTTGTATCTTGTATATACAATCCAATTTAATAGTTAAAAAAATTAATTAAAATTGAAAATATCTCATAGAATTTTTCTTTTTCGATAGAAGTAGAAAACTTCTTGGAAATTTCCCATTGAAATTTCGAATGTTAGCTATCCAAAGAAAATTTTTACGATTTTCTAAAAATATTTTTAAAATGTACGAGATTTGTTAAATTTTTTCAACATCTGAACTTTGAATACATATAAAAGTATCTAAGAATATTCATTTTTAAGTTACCCCAAAAAAATAAAATCTATTTTTTTTTAAATTGGTTTTGAGTTAAAATTACTATTTTTTTTACGTTTCTATTGTTTTTCAATAATTTTTTAAAAACTACTGAAAATTTTCAATTTTTACTACCTAAAAGGACCAAATAGAATTAATTTTTTGTCAAGAAAGATGCTGTTATCAAGAACCGGAACATTTCACTGTAGCAAATGATTATAGGCAGAAAAAATACTTACATAATTGTAATATCAATACATTCATTCGCTATATATTCTCAGAATGTAACACAAATATAGAATAATTATTATTAATTAAAATAAGAAATCGTAATATTATCAACACTCTAAAGTGCTTTAAGTACGCCCGACGTCGCAATACCACGATCACTTGCGTGATTTCCGACAGGGTTACTGCACTCGTGTACTATGCATACGAATAAACGAAGAAGTGTTGATATGGTTCACGTAGTGATTCAGTTTTAAAGTGCAACTTGTGTATATTTTACTTATTTAATAATTATTATATCAATAAAATTCACAATTTTAGAAAGCAATATTGGATCTTGGTTAAATTAAAAGCACTTTATATTACACGTACGTAACTTGTACTACCTGTACCTACACAAAATCAAATTTTAAGCTCCAAGCGAGAAAAACATAATTAATATTGGACGTGTTGATGACGATGAGAATTGAGAACCTATAATATAGTATGAAACTATATAGTAAGCTTTGCCTTTAACTTGGACCTATATAACACACTGCTGGGTCTCTCGTCATAATTTTGGAAAACATATTTGGATTCGTTGCAACATTTACTTGAAATCGACCTACTTACATTTCTTTGATCAATTATATTGCTTACATTTTTAAGTTCTCAATATTCAAAATTTAAAAATCTAATTTAGAAGGATTTAGGCTCGAATTTAGGATTTAAACTGTTTAGAGTTAAACTTTAAAAAAGTGGAAAAGTTATTTTAAAGTAAATTTTATGAAAATTTTAAATGTATTTTCAGAAGTTGTATCGAATGATTTTATGAATATTGGTACAGATGAAATAATATAAGTCTATTCAGGTAGAAAACACAGACAGAATTTAATCGCCTTAATATCAAAAACTTGGGATTATTTTTTATTTAGAAGGAGATGGACTAAAGATTGCTTGGTTGCAACTTATAAAAGCATCATGACGTTAAAGTAAACACAATTATACATTTATATGTTCGTATAATACATTTATAACTTTACTATAATACTTCTCATGTATAGGAAGGTATACTAGGTACTTCAATATGAAACAAAACTGAAAACGATAAGAGTAAAAGACATATTCAAAATGTAATTTAAAGGCTGGAACCCCGATTTCAATTTTAGGTTTTTGTACACTTTTGAATTTACTTTTCAAACTTAGTATCAAACAAATCTATAATTAGAACATAACGACAAGGCAGATATGTTTGATGTATTGCAATAACCTCTATGGTTACGGTTCGTATGATGATTAAATAATGAGTATGTATACACATCACAGAGTAGGTACTTTATTATAGACTACGGTATTATACATAATATGTAGGTATGCATTATACAGTCATATAAATATTGTATTATGTACTATAACGTGGATAAAGACTTTTTTTCGCAGATGATGGACTTGGTACACTTAAAAAACAAAAAATGTAGTAATCTCTTGTTTTATTAAATACCTAATAATAATAACAGGGTAGGGGTCACAAGAGTATTTGACAATTGTACACTGAAATATAATTAAAATACGTAAATCTGTACTGCATATTCCAACTTTCTGATATTCCTTGTACGAGTATATTATATACATATATATTTTGCCCGTTGGCAGCTATATATATATATGAGACAATAGTCTCAGTCATTGAATTTAACTTTTAGTCTAAACGTTAAATGATTATAAATGTTATTCGAAATTAATATTTTTTTTCTCTTAGTAGTTATAGGCAAATAAATATTTCATTATAATACATAGATACTATAACTCTAAAAATACATGCACTTATCATTCAAAATAATAGTATATAATTGTTTAATTTTAGCTTCTAATAAGTTAAGACGGTAAAAATATATTAAACGAGATGAGTATATTATAATAATTAGGTAGGTACCCACTATTAGTTTAATTTGACTACCTACTATGCTATAATAGATATTCAACGTAGGTTTAGCTGGTTTATAAACCCGATGGGTAACAAGGCACGATACATTAAAACGTTAAATTGTCAAAAAAATATAAAACAATATTGGCCTCAAATATTTTTTATAAGGAAATAAAATCGTAAAATTAAAATGTTTAACTGCAGTTACAGAAAGGGACTGTGAAACTATTAATACTTACGTTGAATTTGATCCTACACTGCAATACACAATTAAAATTGTAATATTATTTACTGTTTGATTATGTTTGTGTTTTTTTTTTACATTTTACATTTATTCACTCGCGAAAGAGACCACGAATAGATTTATACTTTATTCAGTCCGGTAGACTTTTTTGGGAATTTACAGGATTAAAAAGTATTGTTGAGAAAGTGAAATTTTGTAAATGTACAGACACTCGATTAAATATTTTGTAAAGTAATGTCATCTTCGTACCTTCGCAAATGGCATATCAACCAAAATGATTTCATTTCGAATTCCATGACTCAATTTAAAGAGTACATTAGGACATTTATTTTGTCTAGACTCTAGAGCAATGTTCAATATTCATTTGCTACAACGGTATGGGCATAGCAATACTACATGACATATATTATAGTACTGGCACTGTGCAGGTATTCGTATTTTGTTGTTTATATTTATATTTTTTTTATTTCTTGATCAATAGAATTAAACTGGTATGGTTATTACTATATATTATAAAATGTAGATATGTAAGTACCTGTTTAAATTCATCCAATTTCAAAAAAAAAAACGTGACATTTGTTTTCGTGCCATTAGGGATTGGATAAATGGGTTTTTCATAACATGGATGTTTTGGTTGTAAATATAAAACTATTCTAAATATTTCTATATACATTATATAGTATATATATACATCAGTCGTTATAAAGGAATTCAGAAAATTGCTACTTATTCATTATCCATTAGTAAAAAAGCGATCAATCCTGTTTGGTGATTTATGTCTTACAGTAATAATAATTAATGAGTGATATTTTCGGGCCAGACGTTTTTTTAAAAATTATTTTTCTTAATGGTGTTTAGAATAGCAACAGCTTAGATTCTCAGTGAAAAAATTGAAATACAAATTATATTGGTCTTACCACGATTTTATAGTTTATTTTTTTTTTAAGTGAGCGTTTTTCCCGGGCTGAAGGAGTCTTCAAACAGATTCAATAATAGTGGTAGTAAGTACATAAAATAGTAGCACCTTTAAAAATAGGAAATCGAATGTGAATAGTACTTTAAAAAGGTCCTTTTAGTTCAATAAAATGCATCGAAAACCTTGGAAAAACTAACAACGAATGGCCCTCGAAATACGTTCAATCAATTCGTAATTTATTGATTTCATTAACATTTAATTAAATGTCATCTCAACTATTCACAATGAACAAATAATCTAAGCCGAGATGAGCGAAGTGATACACTCATATTATGATGGTTTCTTTTATAACTATTGAGACTATAAACGTTCACCCATAACAACCATTTGTATACAGACTACAGAATATTATTTACTGAGCATAGGGTTCAATCCAATTTTTTCTTTTACAATGCATTTATTATTTATATTTATATTTAAGGACCATATTTTAAAAATTTCAAATAGGTAAGTACTTAGATTTGTATCTTGTGCCACACAAGCCTTGAGACAATATAAACATAAATACATAATTTTATGTGAATCAACCTCTTTAATTATGCAGATGATGTTTTTAAGCATTTAAGTGTACCTATCTAAATCAAAACGTCTATTATCAAAGACTATTTATATTTTACTCACACAAATTAGAACATAAAATTCGATAACTGTGAAACTATTCATACGAATGTCAATTTACCTATACATACATATAAAATTATTTAAATATTCACAAAAATAACGGGTTGTAATTAGAAAAAAAGAAAATTATATTACACACGGGACACTTATTACTTATCAATATTATATTATATTTATTAAATATCAATTAAATTATTTGAAAATATAGTCTTAAAGTATAACTGTAATTGATCATTCCAAAAGTTAAATGTGAATAAATGCATCATTGAAGTGAATAAAATAGGTGATTGGTGATTCGCCATGTATTGTGGCCGGTATTCCTTTATAGACTATAAGTACACACATAATATGGGAAAATTATAAATAAAGAAAAAACTATAAATGTACTAAATTGATTGATGTTTGAAATTTTGAACGACTCACTCGTAAAATTTGATATTTTTGATAGTCTAATTTTAGCATCTTACATAAGTCATCGAATTTTAGTTGTACCCATAGGCAAAAAAAAGGCTGACACCGGACGTTCGAAAAAAATAAAATAACAATTTCGTACAAAATGGTTAATCGACAATATTGTTCAAGCATTATGTTTATTCAGTCTTTCAAATACTATTGTACTCATCTATTATAGGTGTATAATTATGTAGGGTATTTAATTATTTTTTAGGTACCTATATATTAGGCACCTAATTTTTACAATGAAAATAGTTGTAATATAGTTACATTGAAAAATCTTGTTTTAATAAATTATCATTGGTCTTAATATAATGTACCTATATAAAAATTAAAAACATAGTATACGAGTTATACTAGTTGTCGGATTTAGTAATAACAATATAACAGTGAAAGTATACAAATGTGAATAATAATAAATAGTAAAAAGTATATAATTATAATAAAAGAATGTTATCAATTTACAAGTAACTCGTGACGTTGCGCACCCGTGTGTTAAAATAATAATTATAAATTATCACAATAAACAGAATAATTTACAACAAAAAAATTTCGATTTGAAAGGTATTCGAATAAAATAAAAGTGTTTTAAATGTCCTAAAAATATTTTGAATAAATTATTAGGTATTAACCATATTTATATAGTAATATTATAAGCGCGCGTATCTAAAACCTAATTTATTCAAATAGTTTTTCGTGTGAGATTTTGTTCGTTAATTTAAACAAAAAATCTATAAGTTTTTTAAAAAATGCAATATTATGAAGAAAGGATGTAAACTACGTGTACTGTGAAATAAGAATAGAAAGTCAAAAAATCAAAATCAAATAGCAATAATAGCATACAAGCTCGCCGTCGGTATTACTATACCGATATCCGTCCGTCGATCAACAAACAGCTGAGTGAACGCGAATGTTCTCGTAAGGTAGAAAAATTCACGAGTGTTTCACATTTTCACAATAATAATAACGAATAAAAATGATTATTCCCAATACGACATAGGTAGTTAATTTTTTTATAGTTACAATACCACAATTAGGTATTATAATTAGGTACCTATATTATACACGAAGAAGGGTCGAATCTTAACGTGCGAGATGGTCCCTATAATGATAGGCATCGGTTGGAAAGAATCCAAGAAAAAAATATTCTAAAACAATTGTTAAAATAAAAATCGTCTTACCATTGTAGTGGGCGAGTGGAAGACGTCTGTCGAGGAGCGCATGTCGAACGCGTTGAGTGCGGCCGACTGACGAGGCATGAGACCTGCTGCTGCCGCTGCTGCTACTCGCGTCGCAGTGACGGCCGTGTAATCCGCGCGAGATCTGTCGGGGAGGCCGCTGACCGCCTGTCTTGGACCGCAATATTATTGTTATTATTTTTATCAGTTATCAGTTATCACGAGCTATATGGGTAACTAATTCTATATTGCCAAAAATAACAATAATATTGGCGAGAGACCTCGACGACGTTACGATAATGATAATATTATTATTATTATTATTATTATGGTCGCTGTGCGGTGTACAGCGACGACGACAAGCGAACCGGCGACAGCCCGCGTATACCACGGTAGGTGTATAATGCGATTAGGTAGGTACCGCAAACGGATACGCGGTAGCTGCTGCAGCGAATAGAAATCGCTGCCGACAAACGCGCACTACTGCAGCTGCAGCTGCTGCAGTCGTCGTGCAGATTTTCGATGATTTAATGTTTTTATTAAACCCGCGGACGAGGGCTGTTTCGTATACTCGTGGGGATAATGGACAATAGTGATAATAATATTGTTCGAGGGGGCTGCGAGACGACCGACGACAATGACAGTAATAATATTATTATCACGTTTTTAAGACGACACGGGACGATCTGAGACGGTGCGCTCTACGGTATTCGCGCGGAGTACTGCAGCTGCAAGTGAAAGTAGGTAGGTAGGTACCTCGGACGCACTCGGCACTGACCCTCCGCTGCCGCCGCCACCGCCGCCGACAGGTATCGTGCGTACAATAATAATAATAATATTATTAATGTTGTTGTTGTACCTACTCGCCGCGGAAAATAATAATAATAATAATATGTGAAACTGTGAAAGTACCCGATTCCCGCCCGTGTACAAACATTGTTATACCTACCTGTATTATATATTATTATTATATTACCCATGCTTACTGTCTCGGCGGCACATTAGTGACCAGAGTGTGGCGATAATAATATTATCATTATACACGCACGACGACTCAAAGACCCACGCATTAAAAATCATACAAGTGTCAACAGCTTCACTGCACTATCATCTCGAGACGTAGGACCGTCTGCACTTCAACATCACGCTCATAAGGACGTCATCGCGACATAAGTATTAATTATGACATTTATATCTACAGTCTTCGTAGGAAGTTTTAAACTATACCAATGAATAACTTGCCTTTAGCTACTATTATTAACACAGCGCAAGCTAGGAATATTATTTTGTATAACATTGTAATATTTAAAAATAAAACAATTGCAAATGGTGTCTCATAATAAATTATGTACCTATACACGGTCTAGTGGATAAATGTGGACATTGCAAACACTGACCGGGTGAAGCCGAGTCGTTCAGCCCATGTAGATAATTATGCATGTATTATAAACAAATGTATGCAATGGCTAGTACTGAAAGTGCCAAGTGAACCAACTATACAAGTCCCGTGCTACCCTTTTCTTGACATTATTCGCACTAATTCGGGTATTACCGAGGCCCTTGTAACATTTTTATATTTATTATTGAACTCGTGTTTAAATAAATTTTATATTTTAAAAACAACACGCACAGTTTGAGTGGACATGTTTTCTTGCCATATTAAATATTTTTAAGGATATTTTTCTAATTTAGAGTTTTAATTGCAATTTACAGGCATAATATTATATGAAAACCAAATTTCATTGAAAAAAAAGATTTTGGATCAAACACATCGGACACGTTCATATGAACATTTCTGTTGTTATTATCTGTTATTATCGATCACACCGGACTATTCCGTTCGTTTCCAATAATTTAGTTATTTTTGAAATCGTATCAAATGTTCTGCAATTATCGAATTTGTCGTATTTGCGTAGGACTACCACAGCGTTATCGTCGTATACTCGTATTACCTGACTATGAACACACACAATTATTTTATTTTATTTTTCCTCCATAATTTTGATGTGTTGCGTCTTGCGTTAATAGTTAACTACTGAAACACACTATAGGTGTTACTATACGGCTATATTCCAGTGTTTTGATATTGATTTTTCAAAATCATTTAAAGCATCTTTATGCCTGAAGTAAAGTAAAGTTGATCAAATCGGCTCCAAACTTATGTTAATGAATTTGGTTCCAATATTTTTTCAATTGATTCTAGTGTAGTTACAAGTTTAAAACTATATTCATTTTGTTACCAAAAACCAACCACAAAGTAAAAACACGAGAAAGTGGTTAACGCTCTGCTGTACATAGATGCCTAGGGTGTCACTGTAATGGATGTGTTAAATTTGAATTTAAAATAAGAAAATCACAACTTGACAATTCGAGTAAATATTCAATGTTGTAAAAATTTCAACTTCAAACGCTCATAAAAATGTAATTTGACTTTCTGGTAGAAATTCTTTATTTGATAAAGGTAGGCAAACTTGTAAGGCATCTTGCATTACATTTTTAAATCTTAGATATAAGTTTCTCCTCTGTGTGATAAATAAAATCCTGACTAAGAACATCAATGCTTCATACTAAAGGTATGTCAGTATAGCATATTAATTATAATGTACATTGAAAATGATATAACAAAAAAATATTAAGAACGAGGATATTTTAATTATACTCGTTAAATGTTTTATTATTAAAAATAGAAATATTTTATTAAAATATAATTATCAATTATGGTTATTAATTTAAAGGGGAATTCCGGTGACCTTCGCATTTTTTTTCTTTAAGTGAGCTATACAGTTCTAACCATAAACTAAATTTTTTTCGTAACATTACAGTTTAGACTGTGTAATTTGTACCATGCAATTTTTTGTATTTTTTGCATTTCATGTGTTAAATGCATTTTATTAGATTTTTAAGCTCATTTTTACAAATATTTAGTTCATTTTGTATATTTAAACTAATTTTTGTTTATTTTAAGTTTTTTTAATATGTGTTGTATAGGTGGTAATCTCAAATAGTACCTATGGTACCCTTGTGAAAATAGTACCTTTGAACTTATATCTACAAGACACCATAATATTATCGCTGTTATACTCGTTTTCGATAAAATTATTGTCACCTGTCCGAGAATCGGGAAAATTGAAACTATATTAATAAAATAATATTAAAAATATTTTAAAACTGTTATTATATTTGTCGCAAACTGAGTTGTCGGCGATTTGGGGTTCGGCAAAGTGGGTATGAATCGAAAAAGTAGTATAGTTAATTGTAAATTAATTTTTTTTAGATTTTTTAGGCCATTTTTGCACTTATTTTAGTGCATTTTTGTGTATTTTTTAGGTCATTAAAATCCTAGTTCTAGTTATTATTATTAAATGTTCTTTATTCATTGTCGTGTGTTTTAGTATAATCATATCCTTATTAGCAATGCATTATAGCAGGTACCTGGTATAGTATACTAGTGTTTTGGGTAGGAACTATGGGGGGTGTGGCAGTGTGGGTCACTTTAGATTTTATTCTTCTAGTCCCCCCCCCCCCCTAAAAATGCAATCAAATATCAGCGTATGTAACGGGCAGACTTCAGAAAGTGCAATCAACAATTTTGATTAAATATTTTTTCATACCGTGGTACAAAATTCACCTATCCGAGTTATATGGACCACTTGTGCAGGTGCCAATTCTAAAGACGTACACCCATAGTAAATAATGAATTCTTTGCAAAAACGCATCCATCTATATTGTGCAGAAGTTGGATTAAGAATAGAATACCGCAGCCATAGATTTTGACATTTTGTGTAGCGCAATATCTATCGCAGGGAAAACATTTTTCCCACAATTATGACACGAAAATTGACTGAGAAAACGAGTCAAGTTGTAAAAAAATTCTCCCTATGATGTTTGAATATTTATAAAATGATAATAATATGTTTGTGATGTAAGCAAAAAAACAGTGACCGCGGTCTTGATGTGTATGTGAAAATGTTAAATGAGCGCTAGCGTCCTTGTCATTATACACGGTGAAAATAGTAAACAGGAAATTTTACTCCGATCGAAAGGTGTTTTTTTCACCGCACTATATACGGTTTACCGCTTTGCCACACATCTGTATTATTACAAAGCGATGTGCTCGTAGTAACGATATTATTAAGTATCTTCACTGCAGTATTATGCAGGTCGTATTGCATGTATGATATTATAATACAGTGTCTTAACCGAGTGGTAGATTTGGGTACTTATATTTAAGAAATAACAGCTTACAAATGACAAGGATTTTTTATCACAAAAATTATAAGCACACAAAAGTTAAATGCATTTTTTTTACATTCAGAGTTTTCCTTGAAATGTGCAGTAGTTACTTGATAAATTATAATATAATATATAATATTGCAAAATATGGATTCCGTGACAGTTCATCACGCGAAAGATCGCCGTTTCATCCAGCATGCTCCCTAATCTCTAAGTATTTTTTCGTAACTATCGTTATAATCATAATATACACTATACCACGTCGCTCGTTAAAAATAATATGCTTCACACTATCCGAGATTATTCCCCGTTGTAGGTGTAGGTTCTTTAAGTAAGATACTAGGCGTCTAGGCGCATAATACTCATATAATTACTAACAATTATTATGAAAGAAGGTTACAAAATTAAATACTATCTTTAACATTCCATGGCATGTAATTATATTGTCATATCTATAATAACCGTTGATATTGTGATTAATGATTATTCGATAGCACGAATGCATGACGGCAAATTACTTATAAGTTAGAGATTACCTATTCATCGTGTTATAGACGTATTAAATAATTACCGTAAAAAAAGATTTTTTTTATTCATCTCTGTCGTTAACTGTACGATTTATTAATCAATTAGGTACCTATATATTCTAAGTAAGTAAATATAATTATACAATTATCAATTTATGAATATTTTTTTATCGTCTTCGTCGTCATAATAATTGTACAACCCGTCCACTTCATCTTGACACTTCAATTTTTAAATTTCACTTTAATTTATATTTTACGATTTTTTTAATTGCTAATTTATTTTCAATTTCGATTAAGTTTAAAATGGACTCCACATTGTATTTTGCATTTCAATCGGCATTTTCTGGAGTTCGAATTCGTCATTGTTTTTTTCACTGTATAGTCAATGCGTATAAAGAAGAATTCATCAAGAACCAGATATTCAAACCATAGTAGTTATGGGTGTAGTGCTATTGACAGTTACCACTAACTTACACCAAACGTCACATTCATTATCAAGAAAAGTTTTAAATGTTGCAACAATTTTTAGAAGTAAAAGTTGTTTCTCTAATAATCTAGGTGTGCAATAAGAAAGGATTTTCCGATATTCGCATTTTAAACAAGTGGTCAAACAGAAATCTTCAGATTCAGAGTGGAAATTGAAACTTTTTTCTTATTGTACACTTAAACTGAAATACATTCAAACTGAAGTACACTTATTTACAGTATATATTATATAGGATTGGCCTCAAAATACAATTTTATTGGTCCTATCAATTGGATATATATTGTTACGCCGTGTTTATTTTGAATATTCCAATATTGTAAATACGAAGTGTGTAATACAAATATAATACTCGCATATATCATATTATACACATCCGTTGCATATACATGTTTGCGAAACGAAGAGAGAAGAGATCAAAAGGCAATGTTGTGCCATTTTCTCCCTTAAAGCAGTAACAGATTTGTATATAATTATTTAATACGAGATATTGTCGAGATGTACCCAATTCCTATCGTCTATTATTTGTATTTCATGTCTCGGAGAAAGTTTAAACATAATTTTAGTATTTGCAACATATACTTATGAGTTATAACTTTATAAGATTAACTTATAAAGTCAAGTACCTACGACCAATACCTATTATTGTGTATTGGTAAACTATATTGATAATTATTATTGTTCGTGTTTCGAACTATTGATTTTTAATTTAAAACAAAAAGCATTTAATAGCAGGTATGTAATGTGTGTATACTACAGGCGTACAGCAGCAGTCGAATGCAATTATACATTTGTAAATATAAGTACAATTATTTTACTATACATTTTAATATAGGTAATTAAAGTAAATGTGTTTGTTGTTTGTACAGCATTATTACTTATTAGTATATGGTGGCGTATTAAATTATTAACGATGTGACAATATACGTCAGCCAATATGAATTGTTTTCAATTTTAATTTACCTATCTACATATTATCTTGTTTCTCATTTACTTACAGCTCATATAAAATAGGTGGGTAATAACTAATAATATTTAGTTGAATTTTCCTCACTCAATAACGAAATCATTTTCATTCCGTTTCAAATGATAAACGCGTTGTCCAGTCCTCAAATTATTCATACACAGTATCAAGCCTGGATGGCGAGATTAACAAAACGTAAGACAAATAAAAAAAACTTACAGACATCCTATTGACATTAGTCCAACATTATTTATTGATACCGCGCACTTTGCAGACACTCGTCAGTCATCGTCACGCATCGCTTGACTTAGCGCAAGGTTGTGTCGTTTGCAGTGCTGTAAATGTATTATTTTAATTTCGAAAGCGAATAATAAATCATAGGTATTTGAGTTGGGGAAAAAACAGCTTTTTGTGGATCTTTTGGTATACGGTGAATAATTTTTAGGTACGACGTTTTCAGTGATTTTTCACAGATGTTCGGAAACCTATAAAAATACTACGACACGGTAATTTTCAATAATACTGATTTGGTTGCAAAAAAAAAAAATTAATTAATAAAACAAATCTCGTAAAGTCGTAAAGATTTCTCATGCTGATTACTTTATACAAAATAATTCAAACTACTATTTTATTTATCATTATGTAGGAGTAGGGATAAGTATGAATTCAAGTCGACGAAAACCATAGCAAGCACAGCTTGAAATTAAAATAATTTTCGATAAATTACCTATATGTTTACCGATATGAGTTTTTTCTGGTATAAATTTAAACCAATAGGTATATTCATTTTATGATTTTATGATTTTTATATCATTACCTACGCAATATTTATTTACTTAATAATTGTTTCCCGAGTTTTATAATTAGATTTAAAAATTTTTTTTCCATTTTTACAATTGTAATTATTGCGGTTTATACCTACGTGCGGGATCGCTGTTACGCTCGGCTGTGAAACGGATTTAAGAAAATGAAATTTTAATTCTTAATTGCCCATGGGCTATAAGTTATGACTTGTGACCTATAGGTACTGATGAATACTACTATAAACCTGTTGGCAGTCTTGTTAAGTGTTAGAATAAATTTAATAAATTCAAATAAAAGTACATTCAAACAGTTTTTTTTTATTCGAATACTTTTTGAAAAAATTATTCGATTACATGATCTGAATAATTGTATTTTTATTTCTTTATTTATTAAAGAATACTTTAGTTAAATTAAAAAAATAGTCTAAATTTGTGATAAAACAAATTTTCCTTTTCAAACAGAGCACATTATAAGTTATGTACAATTATGATTTTTCTCTTTAAATAAAATATGACCCGCGTTCATTTCCAACTATTCCAAAACTGACAAATATTAGTGCGGGAAAAAATATATACTTAAAAATATATGATTTTTAAATGTACCTATTCTAATATGTATTTGGAATACTATAACACTCCTTAATTCAAATACGTATATTCCGAATACAAAATAAAAGTATTCTTTACAAGACTGCCAGTTATTGGCCATTGTTGAATTTCAAACTTAGATTAAAAATCGATTTGTGTATACAAATTGTAAAAATTAAGTATCATGTAGATATTAACTACCGATATTCATTGTTCAATTACAGTACCCATTATAATTTTTTAAAAAATTGGTTATGATATTACTACTAATTATTTAAAACGTTTTTAACGATTTGTATGAATAATTAAAATCGATTTTGATTTATATGTCAAACCCTGCACTGCAGTGCCACAGTACAAATTGGAGAATGTCTTCCCTTATTATACTTATATCATCAACCTCTCACACATGCAACAAAGTACACGTCTAAGGTAGGTACTTAGGAGTGACACTCGACAGACAACCGTCTCCCCAAGGCTGCACGTAAAACGCTAAAAGGTACTATTAAACGACAAAAGCAGGCCGGATTACGTTTCCTCCTATAATATAGCATCCAAACGTGTCAACTTGAATAATAAACTACTTATATGTACAAGCTCTTCCGAAATTCATTATTGTGGACCTATTGCGCCATACGAATTTGGGGCTCGGTGAAACAATCGAATATTATAATATGTTATACAAGCCCCAAAAATTCAAATCCAAAACACTCAGGAAAAATCTCAAAAGCTTCCTCCTACGTAACACGTAATACACAACAAACGCCTCTCGTTTCCATTGTAACAGTACTTATAGGATACACGTGTATTACCTTTATCCGCCCAAATCCACTAGTTTTGGAGCTTGAAGCGACGCTGGTGTCGCGATCTAAATAAAATAACTCAGATACAATTATGTAATTAGCTTATGATAGAATTGAGGAATTACCAATGGCCTGCAATGGTCTCACCTCACTGTCTGACAGTCTACAGAAATGTCCAAGGTAAAAATACCAGAAGTCATGTTCGAAACCAAGAATTTCCGAACTAAAATCGTCTAAAGTTAAAAATTTCCGTCGTTAAGTACTACAATAATTGTCTGCTATCGACAAATGAGAGTGTTGACATTTAATGAAAGAGGAACATAAATTAGATAGATTAGATTAGGTCCAGCAAAAAAAAAAATATTGTACCTATGTTGATTTTAAAACAATTTGTGTAGAGTATATAAAAATAAAGAAAGAAGTATGCATAATATTTTTTAATGTTTATCGTTGACCTTTATAAATTTGAAGTAATTAGTGTTTATTTGTTAATTATAAGATTTTTGTTTCTGGAAAACTATAATTCGTATTTTATATGCTGTACCTAATAAAATAGGTACAACGGTACTTGTATTTAAAGACAATTTTTAATAACATTCATTATCTGTTTTTTTTTTTTGTAAATAACTTTTTATCACCGTTTATTTTTTTTAATAGAATCAACGTTGTAATATATTTTTTAAGTACAATATGTCACAAGTGTGTAATTATCTATTTTTTCATCTGTATATTTATAATATTTTTTATTCGAAATAATTTTGATAAAATAATTTTATTTTGCAGGACAATTTTACTAAGTACATTTTTGATTTTAGACCTTTATACCTTGGGCTTTTTCACCTAGATCCATCTGAATACATATATATTATAATAATATAATTGTAAAGTAAATAAATTATAGATGTATAAATGTATATTACTATGTATAATTATAAATGATATTATTATATTATTATTAATATAATTATATACACACATAAATTACATAAATTCATCATGATCAATTTTATAATTTTATATATTATATTATTTTTATATATTTTATATGCACTCAAAGTTAACACAAATTTTTGATTTGTTTGTCATTTGCAATACGTATCTAAACTTTTCGACTACTTGAAATGTTTGTGTATTAATCGATTTAATCAGTAATAATAATAATATATTCTAACAAAACAAAATTGTCCAGGACGTTTATTTGACCTATTTCGCATAAAAATTGTGGGGGGGCGATTAGTTGTAGAATTATTGTATGCGTGATGAGAAAAGATTCGTATTTAACCTATAAATATTTTGTTACGATCCTCGAACTCAGTCAATGCCACACTGCCACAGACAGGTGCACCCACCACCACCCACATCGACGGCTTGCGGAAAGTATTTAGGTATACAAATATTATAATAATATAATTCAGATGGGCACAACAACTATGCATTGAATGATTGTAATACTCTGTAAAATACAAAACAATAATAATTTATAGTTATTATAAGTGGCGTTAAATGGAAACGAGTCGCGGTGAAGGGCAACCCTAGCGTAACTAAGCATTTATTTTTTTCTGTAAAAGGACGTAGATCTCACGCCGCACGAGCATCGATACCTGTACCGTATAATGTATACTAATATATGTAACCCGACCTCTATGTCGAATTAGGCCGAGTGCCATAACACGAATGCATTTTGAACGGTCTGTGTTTATCGAGCCGAGGACGTCCAACCAAATTGTTTTATATTATCGTCTGAACAAATTACAAGTAGAAGGATTCTTACAGGATTAACACATTTGGTATCCTTAATAAATTTAAAAAACCAACAAAATAATCGTTTAATTTCACCAATAATTTTAACTAGGTATTGATAGAAAATGAAGGAGTCTGTGACGTAAAAACCAGACAGTTTCATTTTTCAAAAACTTTTCAGTAAATAAAAAAAAAAACAATTTTGACTTTTAGAGCTATATTATTGTATTTTCACCAAAACTAAGTATTCATTATACTGTTGTCTTGGAGCTATCTGTTTATCACCAGAAAATAAAATCAGCCAGTTTCTATTACTTTTTATAGTTAAACTAAAAGTATGTGTAAAATGTCATTATATACTTAACTTAAATATTTGTCATTGTGTAATTGTTGTATTATTCTAGAGCTTCATTGGATTGGTTTCGATTGCTGTCCATTGTGTCGTTGTGAATATAACCCCAAAAGTTAAGAGTTGGAAAACTGTCAAAATACATGTTAAAAATTCAGCCTCATTTACCGATCATAAGAGAAAATTCGAGAAAAAGGGTGGCTGAGCTTATAATGCTCATTACTAGAGCTGCTCACCCATTTGCTGGCAATTCCAATAAGACAACTTACGTTTTACAAAGCAAACAATTTAACCATAAAAAAGTACAAACAAATTATAATCCTACATTTGAGCATTTGAAAAGTATACTGAACGGAAATTATTAAGTAATTTATTAATTGAATTATAACCAATTCAATATCTGCACCAAAATGCGTTAGGCAGGTAATAACAATAATAATTAGGTAGTTAAATATAATATAATATTATTACGTAGGTATCTATGTCGTATTTTCATCGAAACTGGGTTGGAGCGACATGGATGACTGCAGCTGATAAAAAACGTCGAAGGATAATATTAAATACGATCGTTTCTTGTTAAATGTTGAAAATACATTTTATTATTATGAAAATCATTAGACTTTTGGGCACTTTATTATATTGTAAGGAACATCGGGGCTACGACTGAACGACTGATACTTATAACTTTTGAGAGGACTTGGTGAACCCCAATCTCACTGATTTCTACTAATGCTAGTAGAACAGGTATACTAACAGTATTCTTTGGTCAATAGCGTATTTCAGTATTACACTTTCTTAATTGTATTAAATAAAACATGGTATTGTACTGTACATAAATTGCATTAATTTAAATTGAATTATGTAACCGTTTTTTTTTTCATGTTATAGTAGAACAATTTTAGATGTCTCTACTTATTTACTTCATGCTAGGTATGCTTAGTATTTCTTTATTACTTTTCCGAGCTGTAAAAAACTTGACTTGCAACTTAAATATCTTTGCTGGTAAAAAGGCGTGAACCTAATTGCTACTTAATACTTAGTTACTTAGTTGATACTAAAATATACAATTTTGGCTATTTTTTTGCTATTTGTAGATGTATAGTATTAATGATTTATTTTTACTTTTGTTTTGTAAACATCAGAAAGAATTTGTTCATTTGATCAAAAATCTGAAACCCAAACAAGGCACCTTGTTGTTATTATAGCATATAATATCATAAGATATTATAATAAAATATTATAGCCTATTATAGCTAAGTACCTATTTAAAAAATAATAATGGCACATGTATAGATATTGCTTTGATTTTTGTCATAAACATTTACAAATAGTTTGGTTGTTAAATACACATAATAAGTAATACAGTACAAATAGTTAAAAATGTGTAATATAGATAATCAGTCTTATTTTTAAGATACTAAAAATGCAATACAAAAATGCTTATTAGTTCGTGCTGAAACCAAAAAACTTTTTAATTATTTGAACAATTTTTTTTCATAGACATTTTTTTTCAAATTAGTACAAAATTAGATATATAAATGGAAAATAACGATTATAGTTACCTATTTTTTTGTAATTTATTCAAACATACTTTTCATGGGGATTTGAAACTTTTACATATTGATACAGTCAAAACTCTTTATAACGAATCTGAAGGGACCAAGAGATTTCTTTCGTTATAGAGAGTTTTCGTAATAGAGAGGGTTTAAAAAAAACAAAATTTTAATTATTTATGTATAAAGGTATGTACCAATGTAATATTATATATCAAACACATCATTATTTTTACATTATTTTATATATATTTACGTATTATATTGAATTATTATTATTATTATACATACTTATTAAATATAATTTAATTTTTATACTATACATATTTATACCTTATTTAAAATAGTCTGTCATCTTAGTTTGGACTTTTTTATTCGGCATTATTGCCGATTATTTTTATAGTTTATATATGTAATAGATACGATAACACGTAAATTGTATTATGAAACATAAAATATTGTTTCGTTATTGAGAGTGACTAATACGTTATAGAGAATGAATTGTCTAATGGGTTATATAGCAAACCAACCATTATTATGTAATGTTTACGTTATATAGAGTTTTTCGTTGTAAAGAGTTTCGTTATAAAGAGTTTTGACTGTATATACTATTATATTTTATGGACACAATATTTTGAAAACATTTAGAATAAATGTATGCTATTAGCTTTAATAACTAGATATAATATCACGAACCCTATTTACACATATTATGTTTTACTGTAAGTCGGTATCAACTCAAAAGTTAATAACGATAATCTAATATCTATGTTACAAGCATATCGTAGGTACCTATTGAAATAACTAAATAGTAATAATATAATAATGCAAAGTTTTCTATAGTAAACAACCCAACTTACTTGCTTTCACATTATCAGCAATAGTAAAATCAATTACGATAATAGCAATATAAATATTAAAATGTGGCCTGGTGTGGAGCCGTGTATGGCTTCAGTCACAAACGTGTTCTGAGATTAAATATCAGCCGGTGTCCTCAGTTGTCAGATAGGTGACCACCCAGGTTTTAGTGAAAAATCCTAGCCACATACCTATACACAAATCCTTAGTTAAAAAAGCTTAGTTTTTTATGACCTATTGTTGAAATTAATTTAATATCTAAATACTATTTTTACTTACTTCGGTAGATTATTGAAAATTGGCATATTATAAGAAATTAGAATTATTTTTGTTTGTTTTGTACTGTGTGAGGGTTTCGCAGTTACATTCAATTTGATTAACTCCACCGAATGTAGGCTATATAAATTATTGATCACAAGGCGTTTTGGATAGGCAATTTGGTTACGACATCTATATTTTGGTGCCTCATATGTAAGTCATAGCATTGAGTATGGGGTATACAGTATATTATACAATATATAAGTACTCATAATGGTTATAGATATTATGATAACAATGTTTTGAAGGTGAATAATTCACAGTGATTACTTATTGAATGTTAGGTTTGTGTACAAATACATTTTGTAAGCATAACTTTTGAAATATATTTAAATAGTATACATTTCCTGTTATTACTGACCAAAACTGTTGAAAATATTGCCACATAAACACAGATTATGTAAGATATTTCCACAGAAAATAAGACACTATTAATTTGGAATGTTATATTTAATGAAAATTAAAATCTAAAACTACAAATCTCTATTGACATACAGTCGAAAAGTACGAAAATTTAAATTATTTCAAAATTTGCAATAAATTCAATTCTCTATATTGTGAAGATGGCAGGACATTTAAATATTTAAAAAAACGTTACAATATTACTTATTCCACTATAATAATGAAATTGTTCTATTTTTATTCTTTTGATTCATTGTGAATAGCGATATATTCACAAGGCTTGATGGTATGGTTTTTACTGGTAATTTTTTTGAACGTAAGTATATTTGATTTATTTCAAATTATAAACAAGAACTATATCAAGTCAGAATTCAGAACAACCAATAATGATGTGAAGAACCTAAGTTACTTTCGACATTTATATTTTTATTAATTTAATACAATTATTCATTCAGTTCACACTAACATGATATAGAATTATATTCATTCTCACCAAATATTACCTAATACAAAACTTTTTTAATATTAAAACCCATCTTTCTTTTAACAGTATGTGGTGTGTTTATATTGATATAGTAACCATGTACAAAGGTATTGATAATGTCTGCAAACCCAATATAATATAGTATTTCTATTAGCACCAGAAACAACGAGGTTTGATAAAAACCATAAGTCACCAATATATGATATTGTAGGCACACCACAATATTATGAAATACACTAGTTTTTGTTTTACATATTTATTCATAAAATATATTGTGAGTAAACAAGGCACGTAAATAGGAATTACAGTACGTCACAAGACTATGACGATAACATTATCACAAATACGCCAAAGACAACAGCAATATAATTACAAGTATCTGATGCGCCCGCGCAACCAAAATTGTTAAATATAATTTATAATCGATAAGACGACACCAGGGTGGCCACTATTGTTCGACGGCCGCGTTGGCAGCGATACTTGGACTGTTAACTACCTCGCCCAGACACTCCAACAGCTCCTTTCTGTAGTCGTCAAAGTCGCCATCCACTTCGTTGATGGTCTGGTCCTCGATAACCCATAATGTACATTCCGTGTCACGGATCAGCCGTTCGTCGTGAGATACAATTATAACACCTTAATTGCAAACGTAAATAAAATAAAATTGTGCAAATCGGATGAAGCAGAAAATACATCATTATACTATCCATATAAACTCACCTCCTTTGTAATCATTTATTGCTTCTGCAAGAGCGTCAATAGATTCAATATCCAAGTTGTTTGTAGGCTCGTCCTGTAACAATAAGAAAAATATTAGCAGCATTGCAACAACCATGGCAAAACAAAGCTAAAAATATGTATTAGTTGAATTAGTGATGTTATTTACCACTGTAAACGACCTCCACCGAAATGGATAACAATTTTTTTTTCAAAAGTGTTGTATTACAATATTTAATATTTAGGAGGTATATTATGTTGCAAAAATTACATAATAGTTGATGTCACTTATGATTTTAGTTAGAATTTTTTATCAATATCATCCTGTGATGTAAGAAAAAAATTAAAAATCGACTTTAAATGTTTTTAATTCGTTCTGCTAGGTAATAAATATTTTGTAAATGTACTGATTTTTTTTTACCCACACTCTGGGGGCCTTGAAATACAACTCAACATTTCACCCACAGTCGAATGCTGCGATATCCAAGGACTTACCAGTATAATTACGTCGGGAGCGTTAAGACAGAGTTCAGCCAGGGCGACACGAGCTTTTTGTCCACCGGACAGGTCCTTCATGCGGATGGTATGCGCATGGCCAGCCAGCCCGAAAGTACCCAGTTGCTTGCGGGCTTTCTCGTACGGCAGGTCGAACAGCCGCATCAGATATTCGGCAGGCGTCTCTTCGGCAGTCAAATGTTCACCAGAATGTTGGTCGAACTTTCCAAGTTTCTGTGAGAAACGCGTATGAGACAATTTGCGATTTCAATTAACTATGAACGAGTGTATACATACCATCCGATGGTTCATTCGCATTTCACCGATGGTAGGCTGCAAGTCACCGGTCAATAGCTTGAGGAACGTCGACTTGCCTACACCGTTGGGCCCAACAATAGCTACCCGGGAGTTGAGGTCAACACCAAAATCGACGTTTTTAAACAACGGCTTCTGATTGGGATAAGCAAAACTCGTACCTGTGCAATTAAAAGAGAGACACAATATCAACCGATGACATTTTATCCTTTCACAATAATATTATGTCAAGTGAATAAGGTTACTGAAGACTACTCACTGTGCAGGCCCAGTATAGGAGGCTGTAATGGACTGGGATCGGGGAAAGAAAATTTGACGTTGTAGTCTCTAGGTTTCTGTAATAGCTGCGTGGGTTCAGCGTTGTCATCATCGTCCATGCCAGCACCTTTACCCGGTTTGCCCTTGTTTTTTTCTTGTTTACGGGTCAACACTTCTTTTTGTTTTTTCTCCTGCAATCACACAATATTTTCATTAGAGATTAACCCTGAGTAGCGGTCGGCTTGACACCGGATATGGCAAAACTCACGGCTTGCTTCTTGGATTGACCTTGTTGTTTCATTTCTTTCAGCCGTTTCTCCTGTTTTTCGTACTCTTTGATGGTCTCCTTTTTCTTCTGCGAGTACATTTTCTTGAACATACTGTAATTACCTTTGTAATAGAACAATCGCTTCTGGTCCAAGTGAATAATTTCGTTACACACGTTGTCCAAAAAGCTCTGGTCGTGAGATACAACTAACAGAGTTTTCTTCCATCCCTGCAAATAACTATCAACATTCTGTTTGACTATAACCGTTCATAAATTTAACACACTCGTAGCTCGATGGGCAAGACCGTGGTGTGCTGACGAGATGATATTTGCATCAATCAACACGAAGTGACTCACTTGTCCAGCCAGATGACCGCGTTCAAATCCAAATGGTTAGTCGGTTCGTCGAGTAACAACAACGTAGGTTCCAGAAACAGGGCCCGGGCAAGGGACACGCGCATCCGCCATCCTCCCGAGAAATCTTTGGTGGCCCGGTCCTGCATGGCCGCGGAGAAACCAAGACCGGCAAGTATTCGCCGAGCCCGGGGTTCAGCTGAGTCAGCCCCGAGCACTTTGAGCTCGTCATATACCTATGTAAGAGTAAAAAAAAAATGGTAGTATAGATACATCACCAGATTAAAAAACGCCCTCGATTACCCCTTCCAATTACTCACTTCATTTAGCCTTTCTGTTACATCTTCTCCCGTGCCTTTTTCTTGAGCTTCCTCGAGTTTTTTGCACTCAGCTAGCAACTCCGTACACCGCGTGTCCGCTCTAAGTACGGCCCGAACCGCTGTTGTTTCATCAGCCACTACCTCTTGTTCACAGTATAGGATATCAATACCCGGTGGCACGTCGAATAGACGTTCGGCAATGTGTCTGAGCAGTGTCGTTTTTCCGTGACTGGGCAAATACATTAACAGAATGATATTGTTATTGGATGAAAAGGACGAAAAGTAAATAATCTAACTAATATTCTCACAATGACAACAGCGAAGGTAACCTAGCCGATGGTGGTTTAATAAGTGAACATTATAAGTTCAGTACTCACCCATTTGGCCCGACCAGACCGTACCGTCGGCCGTGGGCAATCAGCAAGCTGGCGTTGACAAACAAGTCTTGACCCTTGGCTGCGATGCTAAAGCTATCGATCTTGATGTCGACAGCGTGCTCCATGGCCGCTAGCTGACCCGCCGTCTTTTGAATCTGTGACACCGAAAAGTTGGCGCCCAACTCACTGTGACCCTGGCCTCCTTTCTTGGTCATCAAATCCATTTGTTTCTGATACTCCATCTTAAAAGAACAAACGAGGCGGTAATTACAATTCAAAACATGTCTAGCGATTATTGATAACTATTCAAATTATATCATGTGTACCTCTTTTTTCATTTTTTTCTTCTCCTTATGAGACATTTTATCGGATTTGTTTATCTCCTTTGATTTCGACTTTTGTTTGGGCACTTTTACTACCTCTGGTACAGCGTCGTCCACAAGTTGGTCTAATTAATGTGAACACGTTATTAAAGCACATTATCGTATTTTGATTAGATACAATAGGTAATAAAATGTACTGGTAAAAAAAACTCACCCGTATTATCGTCGTTTTTGCCATCAGCGTTAATGGACGTCGCCACTGCGTCCTCGGCGTCAGCTACAACGTCAGAACCCTGTTCAATGGGCTTTTCTTCGTCATCAATTACACATTTCGCTTCCAAATCAACTTCTTTGGCATCAACAGCAGGCTCATTGCTCCCATCGTCATCCGCCGCCACTAGAATTACCATAAATTCGATAAATTAATAATAACGACTTGACGGTGGTAGCTCTGCCGGAATAAATTATTAGAACACATAAAAAAACCAACCATCAGATGTTGGCGCCTCCATAAGGATTTCCTCGTCATAATTTTTCTTCTTTTTGTTTTTTTTCGATTTCTTTTTTTTCCCTAAAAGCTTAGCGGCTTCCAGCTCATCGTCTATATCACCGCCATCTTCGTTGACTACGTCTTCATCTATAACAGAAATACCGACACATAATCGTTATGAATAACAGCAGTAGATTGAAAAACATAACACAGTCATATTGTACTACATTACAGTAAGGAATTCCGGTTAGGAAACACACCAACAATTACAACAATTTCAATATGATTTGGTTTTTTATTGTGGGGGGGGGGGGGGGGGGGGAGATGATTTAAAGAAAAGCACTGTTAGACAACTACAATATCTACAAAGCAAAATTATCAGGATCTGTTTATATAAAAATACCTTAGTAGGATAACCTAAAGAAAGTTATTAGATGTGTTAACAGTTGAAAGTTTATATGTATAAGAAAATAACCAGTACTCAAACTCGACTCAAATTTCTTTTCAAAATCGAGTACTTGCTCAGCTTTAGAATACAGAATATGATCTGTAAAACATTCATACAAAATTGTTAAAATATTATTATTCTTCTTGTAATTACTTTTCTAAACAATTCTATTTTAATGCAGGTTTGTTTTTTGTTTTTGTTCATCAATACTCTTAATTTTATCATAATATATTAAAATATGTAACCATCTATCACCAACACAGCATTGCGCTTAAGAGAGGTGGATATAATATTGCGATCATTTTAACATACATCATGTCAAATTATATTTCGTCTAATTAATTACAAGTATAATGATAAAGTAACAAGTAAGCATAAATCATTACCTGGTTTAGCTGTAGGAGTACTATCATCTTCATTATCTTCAGCAACCTTTTCTACGATTGTCAGATCATTGTCGGCATTGACAGCTTCTTCTACAACATTATCCAAAGGTTTATTGTTGTCACTAATTCTGACACCATTGTCTTGAACTATAATAACAAACCATAACTTTCAGTAATATCCATTTATATAAACCTAACTACCATCTAACACAGTAATACCCAATTTTTTTCTTAGATGGGAAAGATTAGTGATGTATTGCCTTCACGGACGCCACGAAAAAAATTAAAAAATATATTCAATATTTTATTAGGTCTTATATTGTACCAAATTTGTACTATATTTATAGAAAATTCTATATTATATTCTAATATTATTAAGATCTTATCTTAGATTTACCAGAATTAAGATATTTGTAAACTTCAATAGGGACATAAAAGTTATTATTTAGTATGACTAATACAGTTGAGAAGCTGAAATTATATTTTACTGAAAAATTTTGGATAAAAAAACAAAAATATAATAGAGATTGTCGACATTTCTACTTTTTATATAGAGCAAAAATAATTTTTTTATTGAATAAAGTAGAAAATATGTTTTCTCCTGTGTTGAGAAATAGTCCTTGTTGTTTAAAGAGTTCAACATTATAAGGTACTATGAATCAAAGCACCAAGGAAAATTTGCAAATTAAAAAGCACCTTGGTTTTACAATATTTACATAATAATAGTTTATTAGTTATAACTTATAACTTACCTAATGTGTCATCATCGTCTTCTTCCAAATCAAAATCTTTCTTTTTTCTTTTGTTCTTTTTTGAAATTTTTCCTGTTGAAATTTTTGTCAGTTTATCATTAGTGACTTCTTCAATGGGTGGTATTGAAACCATACTAGGCAAGGTGTTAACGTCTTCATCATCATTTAATATTTTCAATCTTCATTAACGTCTTCATCATCATTATCAATATCAATATCATCAATATCAATATCATTATCATCATCGACTAAAAAATTATTATAAAAATTATGAAATAATTAACTAAACGAATATGAATTACAATTTTAAATATGCTTAACTTAATTTAAAAAATATTTTGTTTTGTTTTTTTTTAAATAATAAAAACATAACAGTATTCAATTACATAATCATAAGCAGTTTCATAATTTTTGATAGAAATTATAAATAAAAAGTAGTTCTAATACCTAAATATTAAAAATAACATAAAAAGGTATTAAAACCATATAGCTAAATGTCACTTAATATTACTTCAGTGTTTAGATTAACTTACTAATGGATATAAATCTTTCAAAAAATGATCCTATAGTAAACTTCCAACTCTAATTTGAATTTATATTCAAATGTTTTAAATGCTACTGGTGTTTTAAATGATTTTGATACTGTGACTTTTAAGACTAGTATATGATTTCTATAGTATATTTAAAAAAAAAAAATTTTCTAACTAATATTTTATAAAATATTTTTTTTACACTGCTCCTCTATACATTATGCTTATTTAACCAACATTGTCTACAACTAGTTATTTTTCATTAACTTAAAAACTAAGATTTGTTATTTATGTACTAATATTGATGAAGTTTGTTTATCAGTTTCTGTCAACGGTGATAAAGTTAACTAATCGCTAATACACAATCACATAATATATGTGTACTGATCATAAATAAAACACAATATTTTTTATTTCCTGTGATATTTTACGCAATAAATATAGTTCTCAATAACCCAAAAATTAATAGAATAGTTAAACTATTAAATAATACTACAGGCTAAAATTTATTAATTTTAATAATACCTAAGATTTTTAAGTTCATTTTAAAACATATAAAAAGATCGCACCACTGTTAACATCATTACGAGGACGTGGCACCCAAATGTGATATCTGTGTGTTATGAGTGCATAACATACATGGTAGTACGATCAAATTGTAGAAAATAATCAAAATATTTTAAATAAATCAATTTTTTTTTTAGAAGAATTAATTTTTTAATCTTTGTCAGAGACATGGTTATCTAAGTGGGTTTAACAACGGGTTTAAGTGCCATTTGAGTATTTAACAGTTTCCAAAGGCAAACCATTCCATTAAGATTATAATTAATACAATGAACCAATGTACGATACTATAACCATAATGTACATGTGCTATGACGTAATGTTTCATTTATATTGTAATAATATCTTATATAAGAGCACAGACAGACCAGACGTCAAAATAAATTGAAATTTGTAATTTTATTTATAATTTTTATTAATTTATTTGTATTGTGTAATTCATTTTAAAATTATAATTAGTTTAATAATCTGATAGTGTTTGATACCTTTAATATCAACAACACTTCAATTTTGTACGCGGAAAAAAGTGTATCTAAATGTATTGATACAAATGATACTGATACCATTGTTAATATACCCGCACAAAGCAATGGGTTTCTAAAATTAAAAAAATAGTAGCTACAAATAGTTCAATTATTTATGTACTTATTACATATTCATACTTGGTGCCTCAGCTAGAATAAAGTAGGAGTATCAAAAGGGTTGAAGTGTCTGAAAATGTGTGTCTACGCTAATGGATAAGGTAAAAATTTCTCTCTCAACTCAACGGATGCCGCCTATGGTAACATAGCAAATTGTACCCTCAATAAATCATGTTTATCTCCTACTCAAATATGTTGAGTGTGATATTGCATTTAAATACATCATTTAAAAATTAATTAAAATGATGAACTAGGTGTTATAGATCTTAATTATTTCTTAATGTGTTTCTATCAGCAGCACTATTGAGTAGCAATGTGTGAAAAGGCCCTAGAGAAATGATATCAAGTAATATAATAACAACAATTAGGCCCTTATACCTGCAGAGTCTTCTTCCAAATCTTGTTGTTGATTCTTATTCTTTTTCTTGTTCTTTTTGGATATCTTATTTCCACGAATTGGTTGTGGAATTTCTTCAACATTGTCATCATCATCATCATTTAATTTTGTGTCCGCCAAAAGATCAACTAAATCTATACATTAACAACAACAAAAGTACTATTATAAATCAATGTATTATATATTATAATAGATACCACCTATTCATTATAAAATAAATACATTTTTGTAATTTGTTAATTCAAAAATTATTCAACACAAATTGAGCTAAATCGAGTTTCTTAAATTATTAAAAAATATCATAGTTGGCGAATTTTGATTTAGTACACAACTATAGAATCAATTTCATTTTAACATTGATTTTAAAAATCTAAACTTATTAATGTAACCTTTACTCAAAAAAAAAAACTTTTCAGTTACACTGTTTGTGTTATTTAAAGTTTTTTTATATGAACAGTTTTAGATAATATATTATTAATCTTGTAAACTAAATGAAAAAAAATACATAAGCAATAGTAATTATTTGGTCGATAAAACCGCATTTAGTTCACTGATAGGCTTTAAATTACTATATCTTTAAGTAAAACTGTAATAAGTTGATTACTTAATCAATATATTTACCTTCTGATTCATCATCCCAATCTTGGTTTTTATTTTTCTTTTTGTTTTTTTTAGAAACTTTATTCCCACGGTTAGGTTGTGAAGGTTCATTAACAGTTGCTACATCATTTACTGCTGAGGCGGCTACAATATCTACCAAATCTAAAAATGTAAGAATAATATAATGACTTTAGTAACATTTTATTAACTACAAATATACGACTAGGTACATATATGTAAACATAGACAAGACTTCAGGCAAAGTATCAAACTACATATTAAAACATATTATTTACATTCTAGACAAAATGTATCATCAGGGCAAGGATGTTGTTGCGTTCGCAACTATTCTTCTACTGTTTTAACTTAATTGATAGTTTTAAATGCATTTTTTGTAAATACAAATTAAAATAGTACAGTATTTTTAGTTGAATTTAATGAATTTTGTTGAATTTACTCATTCATAAATCTATTTTTCAAATTTGTTCACATGATTTTTCATTGGTTTTTACTTAATGGCTGCAAATTGAGAAAAATAAAAAATATGAAACAAACACTTTTGAGGTCCTATTTAATTATGTTAAGGTAATTTAGAATTAAGATTGTAAAATCAAATCAAATTTTAATTTAGAAATATGAAAAAAGAAAATAGTTGAAAAATTATTTTTATTAAATATTTATTTTATTAAGTATAGTGTGAATTGTGGGATAAGTAAAAAAGAATTAATTGATTAATAACCATGAATTAAATTTTTAAGTGCAATTTTCGGTATTTTTTTGTGCAATCCTGCAATCAATTTCAGTTTTTTACTACTAGGTACAACATCTGTTCCATATTATATACAAACACAGCCCCTACATTTATTTAAAATAAACTTTTAATAGTGATGAACCATATAGGTGCTTTGTGCCTAAACTAGAATACGCCTACAGATATATTTAATAAATGTATGAGCTTTAAAATATAAGGTATAAAATTAGGTTACATGAAGTAGTCTTAGAAATATTTGGGTAGTCAAGATAACCCAGAAAGATCCCATTTTGTAGTGTTCCAAACATTATAACATAAAATATTGTACCTTCAGATTCATCTTCCCAATCTTGATTTTTGTTCTTTTTCTTGTTTTTTTTAGAAGTTTTATTTCCACGGTTAGGTTGCACAGGTTCTTCAGCTGTTACATCATCATTTGCTTTGACAGCAGCCAATATATCCACTAAATCCAAACATCAATAAAAATTGTTGATAATTTGTAAAAGAAAATTTTTTAAATAAATTACACAAACATTTTAATTTCAATCTAGTAATTTTACAAGTGGGTAGGTATAGGCACACTTGTAACTTGGTAATTAATTACTTTCAATTGGAGGCGTAAAGTGTGAATTAATTTTAAATTATAATTAGTTCAATAGTTCAATAATCGCTAATGTTTGATGTCTTTAATATAAACAACACCTCAACTTTGTACATAGAAAAAATTGTATCTAAATATATTGATACAAACGATACCAATACCATCATCAATATATTTGAACAAAGCAATGAATTTATAATATAAAAATAAAAATAATTTTGTAGCTATTATTTATATTCCTATCACTTATACATAATTGGTGCCTCAGCTAGAATAAAGTGGGAGTAGCCACTAGCTAAGGGGTTGAAGTGCCTAAAAATGTGTGTTTACCCTAATGGATAAAGTAAAAATGTTAAGCCCCTCCACGAATGTGAATAATTATCACTATGAAAAAAATATACAATATACAAGATAAAAAGTCATTCATGAAGAAACATACAAGATAGAAGTTGAAAATAAAAGTAATTACATTAACCCTAATAAATGTAATATCTATAAAATACTAAAATATCTAATATACCAAAATCAATGAAATAAATTAGTTTTCTGTTTAATATTATATACCATAATAACAGTAGAAACAATTCAACATATTAATAGGATGTTGTTGAACTATATGTTTTCTCTCTCTGGTCCACACGCAACATAGAAAAGTGAAATTTGGCAATGCCAATCTTGTGTTGTTAGCATTAATATTAGAGTGAATATTGACTTATTAAAAACTAAAATAAGAATATGTTCAAGTGCACCTCATAGGTGTTTATTGATATTTTACTTTTAAAGTAAGTTCCAAAGCAACTATGTAACATATAACGATCCCTGGCATCATCTTATATAGCAATAATATAGGTATTCAATATAACATTTGAATGAAAAAGTTATTATTTTGAACTGAACTTTCACTCCATAATACATCGTAGAGGGGCATATACTCGCAACTTAAATAAATATAGTTAAATATTTGCTACCTACTAATTATAACACGAGTTATAAAACTACTTAGGTATTTGTATTTTTTGCAGGACATTATGTGTTTTGAAAAATGTACTTATATACATTACACAGATAGTAAATTCTACAATAATTGGCAAGTGCTTCAAAATTCAATTTTATTGAAAACAAAAAAAAATTAGTGCCATTGAACGCATACAACGTTCAGAGCAAAAGTGATCCTCTACGCAGTATGTAATGGATCGACCCTCATACCATAGTCCCTAACTGTTTTGGCCATACTGACTCAGTGACGGGCAGCGTCTACGGTGATATTGTTTCAGAACATAGCTGTGGGAAACACAAAAGGTATGCGAATGCGACTGACTCACCAACCGAATCGTCGTCGTCGCCGGCCCAATCCTGGTTGTTCTTGTTTGATTTCTTCGATTTCTTTGGCGGCATGACTAGGTACGAATAGAAACGACTGCCAGGAACGGACGAAAAGTCGGAAACTCGACAGGAATCACCACGGCAACCGGAGAAGTCGCGCACAGCGGAGTAGCGAAAGCTTTCCACTCTAATCGGCACGTGAAATCGAAAACACGTTACGTCGTCGCCCGAGATAAGGTGACAAGTGATAACGCCGACGAGAGATTACAACTAGTGATGGGAATAATCGAATGATTTCGATAATCGAGTAATTAGTAATCGAGATATTACTATAATCGAGATATTCACTCGATTAAAATAATCGAAATATTATTTCGTCATGGTCGAGATATTCATTCGATTAAAATAATCAAAACATTAAACATTATTGATTAAAAATCAACCAATATTCAACTTATTAATACAAAATTAAAAACATGGTTAATACGAATTCATTATTACACTTATTTTTTTTTTTTTTTTATTGATCAAGAAAAAAACTCGGCAGTTACATGGCCATTAGTTAGGGTATGGTTACAGGATTTAAGATTTTAACAGCATTTTTTCTTTTTTAAGATATTACAATATTAGAGATATTAATATGGTTTCTAAGCATTAACTGATGAGTAGAATAAAATAATACTCGAATTACTAGTATTTTATTAGTAACTAGTAACTACTAATAAATAGTAATTATTAATTAGTAATTACTGTTATCATTCGATTATTTTTCCTAATAATCGAGTTACTCGATTATTTTCTCTCGATTATTCCCATCACTAATTACAACGGTGGTGACTGATAATATGGTGCTACCGCCGCGGCCTGTCCGTCGGCGAAATATTCAGTGCGTCATCGGCGTAGGTGGTTGTCACACACTCACACTGCAGCGGTTGCATCGCACCATAACCGCCATGTTATTGTTGTTTCCATTATCTATTATCAACTTATCACCGCGACGCAGCCTCCTACTCGCACACACAAACTCTGTTTATCATCATCATAACAATCCGGACAGTCGCAATTATTAAGACCGGGAATTGCGTTTCCGTTGGTGAAACTTGAGGAATATAATATTACAAAAGTTTGACCGTCGAGTGCAGCGCAAACAGCCCTTCGTACGCGGTCGTCACCGTCAACGTACGTAACGATGTCGTCGCGTTCAGGCTCATCCCTGGGAGGTGGCGGTGGCGGCGGTCTATCCGCCGGCCATCACAAGCTAGCCGAGAAGCTGAGCTTGATCAACGACCGGGGCGTGGGCATGCTCACGCGCATCTACAATATCAAAAAGGTACGTTGCCGTTGTTTGTGTTCGGCCCTGTGGGTTTGCTGTTGTTTTGATTTTGCAATTACCGCCTCGTTCGACATAGATTCATCCTTCTAATGAAGGCGGTGGCTGTGTAGCTATGATGGCAGTGTTGGTCCCAGGGTAGTTAGGGATGCCTTAATATCATGATGACGATAAAAGAATAGGTAGTGTTTTTGTGGATAGTATGTCCGATTACAAAAAAAAAGTAGGCTTTCTACAGTTCTCAAAATATGTGTTTATTTCCATACACTTATTATCTTGTCATCTTGTCAAATACATAAACTAAAAAACATTTATTGGTAGGTATTCTTTTGAACTGAGAAATTAAAATTGTGAGCTTAGAGATGTGTCAAATTTAATAGATATTTTAGGTGATAGATATAATGTTTTTTTTTTTATTGCTTTAAATAATAACATGGTACTTAATAACAAAATAAGTTCCTATTAGAAGTAGTTTAAATGTTAAAACCACTCTAACAATATTATTATTTTTTATATTAAAAAAAACTTCTCTTACAAATTTTTTAATTAATGCAATTTAAACACAAAAATAACTACTTATTTTTCAAATATCTTAGACCATAGGTAGATAGCTCGGTAGGTAGCATATTTTTACCTTCTATTTATTTAGAACTTGTTGATAGATTATTATTTTGAAATATTTCTATAAGTATATACCTACCTATATATTAAATTTGCTTTTATTAACAAAAAAAAAAAAATTCTTCTCTGTACATTATAGTTAATCCTCAAACATTTTATTTGAAACTTATCATTTGTGTAGATCAAATACAAATATTTTTAATCAAAATTTTTGTCTAAACATTGATAATGTAAATGCAAAATTTTTATGTTTAGCTCAAAAGAGTAGCTATACTTACCTTAGTAATATAAATGGTAATCCTAAGACAAATAATATACTTATTTGTAGTAGAATAATATTAAGTATAATTTATACAACTATTTTATTGACAGGCATGTGGTGATGCTAAATCCAAGCCAGCGTTCCTGTCTGACAAAACACTTGAGTCTGCAATCAAATATATTGTGCGCAGGTTTCCTAATGTAGACATCAAAGGTGTAAGTACTTTTAATTTATTATAATAATATAGGTACTACTGAATAAGTACACATATTTGTTGTTTTAATATTGACTTTTTTTGTTGGGATTTTTCAAACATAAACAGCTTCAGGCCATAACACCCATTCGTAGTGATATTATAAAATCACTGTCTTTATACTATTACACGTTTGTCGATCTTCTTGATTTCAAAGATCAGGTGTGTGAACTATTAACTACCATGGACGCATGTCAAGTTAATCTGGATATTGTAAGTTGCTTAATTTAATTTTTGATTTTACAATACATTTTTACTACTATTGCTTGCATTACTAATGGTTTTTGATTATCCTTATTGTTTTAATAGACTGTAAATTATGAGCTAACGCGAGCCTACCTAGACTTAGTGGCCACATACGTAGCTCTCATGGTTTTACTATCACGTGTGGAAGATCGCAAAGCCGTGTTAGGTCTATTTAATGCTGCACATGAGATGGTACATAATCAAAGGTAATATATTTCTACTATGTATAAAAATAGAATAAATAATATTATACTCTCTCAATTCAGTAATCTAAAAGCTTCAGTATCTTTTTATAAATCTTTTAGATAAACTTTTAAATTACAATCAATTAGATAAATATCATCACAGATAATGCAGTATGTTTTTTTGAAAATTGTTGGATACGTATGTGTATTTTTGTAAATTTGTTTTTATAACTTAATTTTTGTGATTATTTTAGTTACTATTGCTGAAGAACTTAAGTCCATTTAATTAAACACAGGCCCCCCATCTGAAATATTATTAATTTTATTTTATATTTTCTAATATTTCTTATAAAACCACAACACCATTTCTGCTTATTATAAAAATACAATACTTTATAGATTGTTCAAATACTAGGTAAAAACTATAAAGATTAAGCTAAAATAAATCATCACAGTACTTATATTTCTACACCAGTCCTATTTCATAGTTCTCCACTTTTGGTTTGTTGATTTTTCCCAATATAAAAATAATTAAATAATAATATGACAGCCAATTAAAAGAGGAGAGCTACAATATAGGCTAGATTATAAAGTCAAAAATTATTTCAGCGAGGTGTGTGTATTGAAAACCCTGTGTTCATACCTTTTTTTTGTGTCATGTTTTAACATAGATAAAATATTTTCTGTGAAATTGATTTATGGTATTTTTACTGTTCTTTTTATTTCCCACTATCAGCTTACTAATAATTTGTTTTACAGTGATCTGAGCTTCCCACGTCTTGGCCAAATGATTGTAGATTATGAGCAACCAGTCCGTCGGTTAGCTGATGAATTTGTGCCACATACAAAACTTTTATCTGGAGCTCTACGTTCTCTTTGGCCAGTGTATGTGCAGCGCAACCTGACAGCAGATAAATGGAGGTGAGGATTAATTTTTTATTTTTAAATAATCTTTTTTGGCAATGCTGTCTTACCTTTTCCACCTAGACTTAAGAAGATGTTATATCTGCATGTGTTGCCTACGTCTTACATACCGTCATAACATACCAAATTTTACTCTCAGAAAATACAAACAATTTACAATTTTAAAATTCTCATAACTCACTTTAAAATTAAAATATAAAAAAAAGCACATAAGAAGTCCTCCATAATAATCTTACTTTTAATTTTAATAAGCAGTCAATTCACTCTAATTTTTAAGCTAACAGAGCTAAACATGATCTGATATATGTAAAATTTGTTATGTTACTAATATTATATTGAAGATTAATTAAATTATCATCCTAGGTCTGACCAGAAACTCAGTCTAGTAGGTAATCCTGCCCAACTACTTAAACCTTCATCTACAGATACTGTTTCTTGTGAATATCTATCCTTAGAAACAATGGAGCGTTGGATTATATGTAAGTAGACATTTTTGGTTTTCATTCTTTTGTTTCTCATTGATAAATCTAGTTCTTACTGGGAACTCCACATTTTAAATAAAAATTGACTAATGTTTTTGTTGTTTTTTTCTCCTGAACAGTTGGCTTTTTGCTGTGCCATCAAACATTGCAACAACCACCAAACCAGCAGCAACACAACCAAGACGGCAATGTAGCTCATAAATTGTGGATAGCTGCACTAGAGTCAAATTGGTCAATTGCCCTGTTTAGGGATGAGACAGTACCCATTCACTCATTTGTTCAGTCATTTTTTGATACATTGAAGGGTTATGGAAAGAGAGTATCTGAAGTTAAAGAGGCACATACACATGCTACACAAAAAGCGTTAGTATTACTACTATTTAAAATATTTTTGAATGTGTGTAATAATTTATGCAATTCTTTTTATCACATTTTAGGGTGTACCGACACCGTGAGCGTCGGAAGTACCTACGTACGGCACTTAAAGAATTGGCACTGATTCTAACCGATCAGCCAGGGTTGTTAGGACCGAAAGTCCTGTTGGTATTTATTGGACTAAGCTTAGCTCGAGACGAAGTATGCTGGTTGCTGCGACATGGTGCCCCTAATTCTGGAGGTGGTAACAGTCAAAAGGGAACGGGAACAGGTACGGGAGGTACTGGAAAATCCAGTTCTAGTGGAAAATCATCCGGTGTAGAAGACCTCTTAGTTGACAGGCAACTTCCTGAGTTACTGTTTCATATGGAGGAGCTTCGAAGTGAGTTACCAACTGTGTTATACACAGATTATTTTTTAAATGTCTGGAAAGGGTAAAAGATAATTGTTCGAATTAGTTATCTAGATGAAGATCAAATATATATAATACTTTAATTATTTAGATAAAGATAAAAAAAGATATTTTTCAATAAGTGCATTTAATACTTTAAAAGTCAAATAAATGTTTTTTCCATGGAAAATGTTGATGTTTTTTTTAAATTTAAGTTAAGCTAAGGGCAATTTTTAAAAGACCATACTATTGGTGTCAATTTGCTGTTAAAAAACAAGTTAAAAATTATTTAGAATTGAAATTATTTTTGTACATTTATATAATTTTATGATTTTCACTTGTACTTCACTGCTGAATTTTTAAATAGTAAACTGAAATAAAATCCTTATATAAGTACCTAATTAATAAGTATGGAACCTATAGTAAACATAACTGCTTACGGTATAGTATGTATTATTAGAATATAGAATATATATTTATATTATATATTTTATAATATGTCTACATCATTCACGAAGATGTTCTTTCCATGTTAAAATTAATGTAAGAATTTTTAAATGCTGATACGTGTTTTACCCAAAACCTATTTACCTATTTATTTCCAAGAAAATTTAACTTATAAACTTCATAACTCTAATAATTGAAGGAATGAAAAATATATTTAGATGTATACATCATTTATAGTACCAATATTACATGCAGGTCTTTATTAGACTAATTATTTCTAGTATTATGTACTCCTAAAACTAAATTGATTATTTTGTAATCGTAGTAAAGTATAAAATACTTAAATTAACATTTATAATAGATCTATAAATATTAAAAAATATAATTTAACTTAGTTGATTTAATTATTTATCTTAGACAGCGGCTCAGATAACATATTTTCTAATTATCTGGATAGGATAAAAGATAAAAATATATCTACACTGGTTTATCAATACATTTATTGTAACAACTTAAATAATTGGTTTTTGTCAACAGTTGTGTTTTAATTAATTTTTTATCATTATAATATTGTTCTTTTTCATAACTTTTTAGTGCTAGTGCGCAAGTACAGTCAGGTTGTACAACGTTACTATGTTCAATACCTGGTAGGGTTTGATGCTGTCCAATTAGCGCAGTCTATACAATCTGTTTATGGAAATCAGCAAGATCAACAACATTATCAGCAGGATCCTTCTTTTGTAATCCTCCAGTCTATTGTGCATACTGTGTCTGCATTGTCAGTCAAGCAAGGTACTTATCATATGATTTTTTTTATAATTATGTTAATGTTTTTATTTATTTGATACATTTTAACTAACTAAATAGTGGAGGACAATGAGCTATTTGACTTGCGTGCTCTGCGTCTTGACTGGTTCCGCGTTCAAGCTTACTGTTCGTCTGCTGGATCCAGCGGTGGTGGTGGTGGATACAACAGCAACAATTCAAAACTGAACCTTTTTGACCATCGTCAGCTAGCTTCCCAACTGGACACTGCAGCACACCATACACGCATGGTGGACTATCTCGATGAAATGCTTGTTGACACTTCCGATCTGTCACTATTTTGGTATATTATTTATAATATGTGTAATGCTCATGCTTGGCTGCTGTTCAGATTAGCCGACTAACTAACCTACAGTTAAGAGGACATTGTACCCGCATGTGTTGTGTCTGTCTTTTAACATACGATACAGCAAGTGCTTCTTTGCTAGTTTCAATAGTGTGCTGTTAGTTTTGATATTAGAGTAAATTGACCTATTATCAAACTTTTAGGTAAACATTATCTGTGTTCTCTTGTTAGGTTTTTACGATATTTTAATGTTTAAGCGAGTTATGAATATAGAAAGTATTAATATTTTTAAATGATCATGATTCACTTAAAAATTAAAATATTTTAAAGAACTAATGAGAGAACACAGATAAAGTTCTTACCTAAAAGTTTAATATTCACTTCAATATTCAAACGAACTACACACCATAATAAACTGGTGAACAAAAATGTATTATGCCATATGTGTGTAAGATGGAAACATATGCAGGTGTGACGACCTCTTAAATTACAGATTTTATCTTATTAATAAAATATAATAATACTTACATCATAAATATTAATAATTTAATCATCGATTAACTAAGTTATCTAAGTTAACTTATTCTAGTTTAACGGAAATTGTGTTTTGCTCATTAGTCAACAGTGGTTAAATGATGCAAATTTTATCGACTCGTGTTTATATTATTCGCTACCATTGGTGGCTTATGTCCAAAATGTTGTTATTGTATTAAAGCCGTGGTTAAACTGTACATTAGCCAGTTACTCGTACTAATTAAATATTACTCATAATATATAAATGTATTTGCTTTTATCTATCTTAATATTATTTGCCTTTTGTTCCTACCCTAAACAGAGGACTCACACAAAATTTTGGAGGGGTTCACCTCAAATTTAAATATCTAATTTTATTATTAACTTCTAACATGTTTTTTTTTTGTATATGTATCTTGGCAGCTTCTACAATAAAACTTTTGAGGATCAGTTCCATATGTGTCTTGAGTTTCCAGCTCAGAATCGGTACATTATTGCATTTCCATTAGTCTGCGGGCATTTTCAGTCATGTGCCCATGAACTCTGTCCTGAAGAGGTAATGTTATAAAATATTCATTTCACTCCCATATACTAAAATTCTTGAAACATTATTGATGTTATCCAATTATTGATTGTTTTTAGCGCCACCACATTCGCGAGCGCAGTCTATCAGTGGTTAATATGTTTCTAGACGATATGGCTAAGGAAGCTAAGAACATTTTGACAACCGTGTGTGATGAACAGTGCACAATGAGTGATCGGCTTCTGCCCAAGCACTGTGCACTGCTGATTGCACAAGCAGTAAACCGAAAGAAAAAAGACAAATCTACATCTAGCAAAGGAAAAAATGCAGGAGCTTCTATGTTACTTGGGGGAGCAGGTGATGACAATGATAGACCGGGATCAGAGAGTTACCGTAAGACACGGGAGGAGTTGACCACGTTAGTTATTTACTCATTGCTATAAATAGATAATATAATTCTAAAATATTGAATAAAAATGTACTGCATTATATTATATTAAATTAGTTCTGTTTAATTCAAAATTTGAGAATAAAAAAAATAAAAAATAATGTAGTTACATTGTTACAACTTTTGATAAATTTTATTGAACATGCTTTATTCATTAATCTTTTACATGACAGGATGGACAAGCTGCATATGGCCCTTACCGAATTATGCTATGCACTGAATTACTGTTCCACAATAAATGTATGGGAATATACCTTTGCACCACGTGAATACTTGCACCAACATCTGGAAACTCGGTTCGGTCGGGCTCTGGTGGGCATGGCTATGTTTAATGCTGATACCGGTGACATTGCCAAACCGTCAGAGCTACTGGCCAGTGTTCGAGCCTACATGAGCGTTCTACAAACTGTCGAAAACTATGGTAATACACAATCACAACCAATAAATTACCACTATGTAGATTTATCTAGTTTTTTTGAAAATTAAATGTAGTCCACATCGACGTGACAAGAGTTTTCAACAATGCGTTACTGCAACAAACGCAGCATGCTGACAGCCATGGTGACAAAACTATCGCATCATCATACACTCAGTGGTAATTGGTTTTGACTTTTTAAAAATATAAGCTATAGTTGTTTCTTTTTATTTTTGGAAATATGGGTTCTTATATTTTACTGCTACAAAAATATTAGTGCTGTACATTTTAGTGCTGGTTACTGTTTGCAGGTACTCGGAAGTCTTACTACGTCGGGTGAGTGCTGGCAACATTTGTTATTCACCAAATCAACGAGCATTTGTCAGTCTTACCGCAGATGGTGCAGTCCCATTCAATGCAGAGGAGTTTAGTGACATTGGTGAGTTGCGGGCCCTTGCTGAACTTGTAGGTCCCTATGGAATGAAATTGCTCAATGAGACACTGACGTGGCATGTAGCCAGTCAGGTGCAAGAATTAAAAGTAAGTTGTAATAGCTTGTATTAACAAATAACGGGTCAGAGATGTTAGCATGTGTTATAATCAAGGAATTTATTAACTTTTTAACTTCTAGAAACTAGTAGCTGCTAATCGTGAAGTTTTGTTGGCACTTCGCACAAATTTTGACAAACCAGACGTTATGAAAACCGAATTCAAGAAGCTGCAGCGTGAGTCATCTTTCATTACAAGCTATACACATTAATAGCCGTTCTTGATTATTCAGTTAACTTTGGTTTAATTATTTTAAGATGTGGACAATGTGCTTCAGCGGATGACTATTGTGGGTGTGATCTTGAGTTTCCGACAGCTAGCACAGTCAGCGCTTCGTGATGTCCTTGAAGACCGTGTCCCCTTCTTGTTGGCCAGTGTCCAGGATTATCACCAGCAGCACCAGCTGCGTGTTGGTGGTGTGATGGGTAATGGTGGCGTCAATGGAGTTGGAGGAGTAGTGGTAGGAGGTACTGGAAGTGTCAATGGAGTGGGCGCAACTGCTGATACTATGGTGACTAATGAAAAAAAAACACACTAACATATGTATTACATATGGATATTTTTAATTTTAAAACTAATGTGTATACCATTTTGTTGCAGCTTGTCAACGAAATGGCTTCGGCTGCAGGCTTGGAATGTGCTGTAGATCCAGCGCTGGCAGCTGCTCTGCGCAATCAAAAAACAGGTATGTTATGACTTATAACTTAAGATGTACTCAGGGCCAAACTTAGAGTCTCAATATCCCTAGGCAGTTACCAAAATAAGGCATAATAAATGTTAATTTATTAAAAAAAAAACAATTATATTTATTTCTATATTTATTTAGTAAAATAAATAAACTTATAATTACATTATTAATAATCAGTAAAAACTTTTATAGCAATCTAAAGAGCTTTCTCTTGTGCAAATAATAATAATAATAATAATAACTTTGCTGTAGTCCACGAATTGTATTTCCAATTATGTTAAGCACGTACAGTGAATTAAGCCTGTTTCCTTCTGTGGTAGTCCTTGAACAATTTTTAACTCTTAAGTTCCAAAAAATACTGTTCTGCTGATTAGTTGATATTGATGCACTGAAGTGCTATTCCCATATATGAATAAATATCTATAAAACCTTTTTTCAATTTGTATTCATATTGTTCCATTGATGACATTTACTCTCCTATAAAAACCCTATAGGTGATTGACCATATTAGGTTAATTCTGGCTCAATTATTTTTTTTTATCAATGTAGTTGGACATGATGTAGAGGACTTGTCCTCGTTTAAATTGTAATTTTACTTCATTCTTTGACCTGCGTCTTTGCAGTCATTGTATCCTTTGTCGCTAGATACAAGACCCAACATTTTAAACTTCTCGCAAGGTTAAATTGTGGGTTTCACCATTAGGTAATAATTGACTGATGATGCAAGGGACAGACATCTGGCCGTGTCTATGTCATATTCGTTACACTCTATATATATATATATATATTATACACCAAACACACACTATAGAATTGACCAATACAAAATATACACACTCAACACTTCCACTCGTCCAAATTATTACCTTTTATTAAAAATGACTCACGGCAGTTAGTGTGACAGGAACCATCAACAAGAGTAAACCTCCTATATACTTATTCACAGCAATCTTCTAAGACAGTAAAGTAGTACTTTAAGTATAATAATAACTATGTATTTATAAAGCAAAAGTGCCTTTTTATTGACAAAAACATACACAGTGCGCTAACCCTCAGCTATGGAAAACTTATCCATAAAGAATAGAAAACCTTTGCTAAATAACTAATATTGTAACAAAGTTGGAGATACTATGACGTTGCATCTGCATACATTTTTTTATGATTAAAAACTAAATTTGTTAATTTTGAGTTTTCTATCAGAAGACCCCTCGAAATTTGAGGCACTACTTTGTTTGCCTGGATGGAAATCCAATCCTGAATGTGCTAGTAATTAGTACTTGAAAACAATGTATTTCATTTTTACAGCTGACGAGCATGATGAACATCTAACCGCATGTTTGCTAATGGTTTTTGTTGCTGTCTCGGTGCCCAAGTTGGCGCGGTCTGAACATTCATTTTACCGTGCTTCACTGGAAGGACATGCCAACAATGTACACTGTGTAGCAGCTGCTGTGAATGCTGTGTTTGGGGCACTATTTACTGTTTGTTCTGCTGGTGCAGGATCGGGGGCTGGTGCTGGAGCTGATCCAACTTCAGTTGCCGCAGCAGGAAGCGATATTGAAGATCGTATGAAAGAGTTCCTGGCTGTAAGTTGTATAAATCCAACAACCTTACCTTTCTATCTATTATAATAATTGTGTTATCTACCTCCATCACCCACACTAACCAACGGTGAAAGTGCTAAATATATTTTACCGGAAAAATGTAATTTAAAATGTATGTGCTTTGTGAAATTTAGCTTGCCTCATCCAGTCTTCTACGTCTTGGCCAAGAAGCTGACCGTGACACCGTGCGTAACCGCGAGTCTGTTTACCTTTTACTAGATCAGGTACATATCAGGATCCGATTCATCATTGCTAATCTTCATGTTATTATACGATTTTAATACCGAGACCATTACACATTTATTGTTTGTATTGACAGATTGTTCAAGAATCACCATTTCTCACCATGGATCTCCTAGAGTCATGTTTCCCGTATGCCCTGATAAGAAATGCGTACCACGCTGTCTACAAGATTGAGCATCATCAGCATGGTGGTCATTCATCGTCTTCGCATCAAATATAATCAGTTACTTTCACTGAATCACTCATATCTCATGTATTATGATTATGATTTCTTTGTCGATTATTTATCTGATTGCTTCAGTAATTTTTTATCATAAATAATATGTAAAATGTGTCATCTCACATTCCCACCTAGAACAGTTATAATAATGACAATAGCAAGGCAAGCACTATTTAATAATTTATATTATGTTATATTATTACTCTTATCGTTTAATCTCAATATTTGTATCATTATCGTATTATTTAATCCTTTAGTTTTATTTTTTTATTTATTTATTATAATTATAAAAGTGATTTTTATCTTTAAAGTTATGTGTGCCAGCCTCAGAATAATTTACGCAATGAAAATTCTTATATCATAGCAATTACTAGTGTTCGTTATTGAGTTATACACCTGAGCTATTGCCAATTAATATTTAATATTAACTATTTATCTTATTTTGTAGAATTTTCTGGACATAATTATTATTGTTTTTAGTAATAGTGCGTTTAACAAATAAATACAAAAATACATTATTATTGTTATTTTCTGAACTTCGGTAACAATACCACAAAATATTCTATGAATTGTACTTAGGTATTGAAAAAAAATGTATCATATATAATTTATTTTGAATATTTAAATTGTATAAGAAAATATTATATTATCTGTACATATGCAAAATACCTGTTAGATTTATTTGTATAAAATCATAAAGAATACATATCTCTATGATTAATTAGTTAATATGACAATATTTCATCTCATTTCATACTGTTTCAATAATTTAACAAATGATTGAGTATTGTCGTTTTGTTTAAATTAAAATTGAAAATTTCTTATGAAATTCTCATATTTTGTGTTCAGATTTTATACAATTTCTACTAGTAGATTGTATTTCAGTAAAATTAAATAACAATATTGTTTAAATTGTAGGGAAAAAATTATTTTTTAAATATTTTATGTATTGGTCCTATTGTAATATATTACATAATAGTCTTTAGACTTTTGTATGAATGGTGAAGTACATATCAAGTAAATGATCAGAAGTACTAAAAATATGTTAATGTTTATATTTTAGTGAAATAGTCTAAGCACACTAAACCAAAATGTCCTAATGCACTATTCATTAGAGAACATTATTTATTAATTCAGTACAATATTATTTGATTCAGTATTTCTATTTTTTGTTTTCATCAGTCATTAGTTGAGAAAAATCTTTTGTTTTTGATAGCATTTCATAACACAACCAGTGTAATTATTTGTTACATTTATGTTTCAATTTTGAACAGGTGATACAACATTAAAAAATTTAATTTTTTTTGTATTTTTATATTAAATATTTATAAATTACTTGGAGTATAATATAATATATGATAGTTACTATTTAAAAAAATAATTAATTGGAAAGTGATCAACCGAAATAAATATATGTACCAATATAATATGTGTTTGTAAGTATACATGGCTAAATGTATATTATGTTAAAATATTATCCAACTATTTAAATTTATCTATTATCCCTTTGTTTAAATTATATTTTCATTTCTAATATAATTTGAAGTTAGGTAGTTTTCATTTGTTTGATATAATTATATCATTTTTAAATTATGTAAAAGTAAAAGATTAAACTCATTTAATACTTTTGTATCTTACTAACTATAAAATACCTAGTAGGTATCTGTTTAATAATATATTTTGTGATTTTGTATTACATAATAAATATACAGTAATACTCTATTACAAATGCTTACACATACAGATATAATATCTCTTTGAAAGACAACTAAAAAAAATTTTGAAATATTATACTCAAGTTTGTAGGGGAAGGGAGCATCTTTAGTTAAGCGCCTTGTTAGGTTACGTGTCTGAACGAAGTACAGTAGTTGCCAGATAAATTGATCAGGCGGTGGCGGCGCTATGACAAAAGACCAGAGGTTCTCCGTACTTAAACTATAAATGTTATTTATTTATTTATATAAAATCAACGTGCAATATATTTAATATGAAAACAATAGACAAGTGATAATAATAAAAGTAAAAATAGTAAGAAATACAAAAAAAAAATTTTAGTATATAAAACATAACTATTAAATAAATATTTAGGTACTATGATTTAAAAATAACAAAGTTATAGATTTAAATACTTGACGAGTCAAAACGAAAAAATCCAAGACTGAAGATTATATTGGCGTTAATATAGGCTCTTGCAAAAATGAATTTTTTCCACTATTAGTATTAAAATTAGGTGTATGGAACAAATCAGAATTACGTGTAAACCTACTAGGGATTCTAAATCCAATTAAATTTAAAATAGCTGGGCAGTTTATACTATTATATAAAATATCATAGACAAACATTATATCAATTAAATCACGCCTGATGTCAAGAGAGTCAATATGTATAGAGTTTTGAACCAAAAGGAAAGAGTCCCTGGATGTAGTACAATGAGTAATAAAGTCGACTCTTTTCAGAAATGTATACTGCATATTATTAAGCTCGTTTGAGTAAGTAGAATAATTATTAGACCAAATTAAAGAGCCAAATTCTAGGTTTGATCTAACTAAAGAAGTATACAAATGTTTTAAACGCATAGGATTTTTAAAGTCCTTTGTTTTTCTGTTAATAAAACCCAACATTTTATACGCGTTATTAATGATTTTTTTATGATTAATTTTGAAAGACAGATCAGATTCAAAACAATCTAAAGGACAATCTAAAACAACCTAAGTCTGTAATAGAAAAACATCTTTCAAGAATATGGTTATTAATAAGATAATTATGAAAAACAGGACTTTTAATGCATGAGAAAGTTATAATTTTACATTTATCATAGTTTAAGGATAGATAGTTTCTTTTACTCCATAACACAAGTTAGTTTAAATTGGATTGTAACAAATTTTGGTCAACAACATTTTTGATTTTACAGTAAATTTTAACATCGTCAGCAAACATCAAAATGTTTACTGAAATATCTAAAATAAGAGGAAGATCATTAATAAAAATAAGGAAAATAAGTGGTCCCAAATGAGATCCTTGTGGAACTCCAGAGGTAACTGTATATTCACTGGAATAGTGGAAAGAAATTTTAACTACTTGAGTTCTATTACAAAGGTGAGAAGATAACCAGCTTAAAAAGATTCCATCAAATCCAAAATGTTTTAAGTTTAAAAACAATAAAAAGTGGTTTACTTTATCAACCGCCTTTTCAAAATCAGTATAGTACATTGAATTAACCTGATAACCTTGATCAAGACTTTTATAAGAACATTTTGATAAACTAATAAATTATTATTTATGGAGTGCTTGGGTAAAAAACCATGCTGGAATAAGCTAATACTATTAAATATATTAAATAATAAATTAGAATTTTTTTTAGAAATAATAGCTTCGAAAACTTTCGGTATAATTGATAATTTCGAAATTGGTCTATAATTTCTAACATTATATTTGTTACCTGCTTTGAGAATAGGAGATATAAATGATTTTTTCCAATATTCGGGGAAAATTCCATTCGAGAGGGATAAATTAAATAGATAACATAAAGGCTTAGCAATTATATAACGACACATTTTTAAAAATAACGGTGTAATACCGCCAGGCCCTGCACTAGTATTTTCACTTAGTGAACCAAGAAAATCCATAATTTCATTTTCTGATATAATACAATTGTTCAAGAAAAAATGTTGAGAGTGAGTGTTGGGCATATCAATTAAATCGGTATCAATATAGTTATTAGTATCATATACTGAAGAGAAATAACTGGCAAATATATTAGTAATATCGTTCATGTTATCCTCAGTAAAATTATCATAAATGACCGAGAGTTTGATATTATTACGATTTGACCTTAAAGTATTTATATACTTCCAAAACGAATTCAAATTTATAGTGACTAGTTTGAGCTACACTTACTGAAAAGTACTGCCGCAGGATCAATTTCACCCTGTCATGCGCAGACCGACCAAAAATCAGTATGTTGTGGTCATAACCTATATTATCTTACTTCGTCATTTAACCAGTTGTTAAAAACGTGCTTGAAGAAAACCTGGCGAGGTGCGTTGAACATCCGCTGTTCCGTAGTGTTTTTTATTGCCGATTGGTTTTTAAATAAAATAAGTGCACAGTCTTAACGAGGAAGGAAACTTATTGTTTGTCTTTAGTTCCTAATAGTGAAAATATACAATATCCAGAAGTGTGATTCGAGTGTTGCGTCACACGCGTGTGACGGTACTTATAAGTTGTTAATTAGGGATTAACACGTCCGTACGAATTCGTTAAGAAGTCCTTTCGTCGAGTATTGTGCTGTGCTCTCTGCGTCTATTCGGAATCGTTGCATCCGCCAAATCGTGGTTCGTGTGTTAAACGTCAACAGAGTTACGAGCGCGCATAACTACTATCTACTTGTTAGGGTTACCCAGGTTGGTAACGCTATACCGCCACAGTTGACACCTGTGGTATCAAAGTAATAAGATTACTATATTTATAACTGTTGTTCTTGGATTGACGATGGACGGTGAAAATTTCAACAAGGGTAAAAATTGTATGACCACCCGAGCTCCATCTTACGATGAGCTGATAACCCTCGTCGATCAGTTAACTACGCAGCTGCAGAATAAGGCTGAGGAGGATACCACTTTGCTTGACGGACTCACAGAGTTGAAAACGCTGATTAACACGAAAGCTGAGGCGGAGAGATGTCAGTCTCGACGCAGTGAATCTGTAGAGATCCGCATGGTGTCTGATCTGGCCAATGCCGTTGAAAAGTTTAACGGACGAGAGCCTTCAATCGCGGCTGAAGATTGGCTGATAACCGTGAAAGGATTAATGTCTGTTAACGCCTGGTCATTTGATTATACATTGCAATACCTGCGAAGGCATTTTAAAGGCGCAGCTAAGGACTGGATTTCAGGTCGCCACTTTGAAGACTGGGGCGATTTTGAAAAAAAGTTTAGAGCAACATTCGTTCGAATATCAAGTTTGTCTGATAAACTAGACATCTTAGAAGATCGCAAACAAATTGACACAGAACCTTTAATGAATTATTTCCAAGCGAAAATGCGGATGTGTCGGGACCTGTCTTTGTCTTTTAAAGATTCCAAAGAACATCTAATCCGTGGCTTGTATAGGCAAGATTTATCGTCGTACGTTGTTGATCGGCCCCACGTCGATGAAGATGCGCTACTGAAGGACATGCTTCGTTGGGACAAGATGTATGGACTTCACAAACCCTCGACAGGTTGCGAACCTAAGAACGATGCTCCGAAGACACATCTGACTGCCGTCAAAAATACGACTTCGTTGGCTTCTCAGGTCACAGCCGAGCAAGTACAACTGCAGGAAGCCGAACCTAGTACGTCATCAGGAAATTCTGACAATAGTACCATGGCGTGCTGGTATTGCAAAACAGCCGGACATTTTTTGAAAGACTGTCCTAGGCGACGGAAGTCGGTCGCCTGTCATGGTTGTGGCGTCGTGAGTCACATTCAGGCGAATTGTCCAGAACGGGGCCGGTCCAGCGCGGCTCAACCGGTAAGTGTGTCGAGATTTCAAAACTACCGGAAAATTGGGCAAATCAATGGCCAACGATTTGACGTTTTGATTGACGCCAGTTCCCACTGTAACCTGATCAAGGCGAGCGTGGCTATAAGTTGCGGTCTCTCGGTAAAGCCACTGTACATGCTGGGTCATACCATTTTTCCCTCCATGCATGCTGTCGGTGTGACTTATGCTGAAATCGTCGTAGATGGCTTGTGTCCCGGACAAGTGTGCTTGTGGGTGGTGCCCGACACCGTGCAACAGCCTGATGTGATTGTAGGCCGCGAGTGGCTGGATATGCCCAAAGTTCAGGGGTATATCAAGGCTGGCTATCAGCTGCATATAATATAATCCTCTGGTCAGAACAAGACCTTAAACATTTTTTTTTTCACTGCTCTTACATTTACCTCACCTTTGTTTACATCAATATTAGTATAAATATTCATATACTTGTACATTATTATCTATAAAAAATAAAATGTATATCACACAAATTGTATTTCCGATTAATATTTTAATATTTGTTACAGTCATTAAGGAATGAATAATAATCAAAGGATAAACTTTAAAAAAAAAAATACTATATTTTATTGTCATAAACTGTAATGGTTTTTTTAGCTTTAAGAAAAACAATAAGAATAAATGTACAATGAAATACATAAATAAATAATGATAAATAAACTTGATTTTTATTTACAATGCCTGTTATGTATTTATTTTAGTAGTACGTTAAATTCAATTTTGTTGAAAAATTATATTTGAAAAATGTCATGATTTTTTTTTTAAACATAAGAATATTTGGAATAATATGTTACATTCTGTACATATGTGTACAATAATCAATAATTAGGAGAGAAAAAGAAAATTTAAGAGTGAATAATGATATGGAACATAATCTCTTGTATAGTTGTATAAAATATTATATTATATTTTTAAAGTTTCAAGAGTAATATTTTTAAATTACAACAAAATGGGTAACTAAAACTGTTATTTTTAGTTTTAATATGTAGTTTCATAAAAATGTAAATGTCTATATTAAAAACTGTATTTATAATTTTTTTTACATATTTTGGTTATAGTTGGAACTATCTACTTATGAGAAACATTGATTTCAATTTTCAATCCTTATAAAAAATCCCTATAACAATTGAACATTTTATACATTTTATTAAGCTGAAAATTAATTTTCCAAATTATTGTTGGTTGTGGTATTCATATGTGAAGTGTTGGGGCCTGTATCGTTTTGACATTGCTGGTTATATTGTCTCGAGGTTTCTGGTTATAGCATCCTTAGTCTCATACACTGATATGTTATTGCTTCCCATCACTGGATCACTAACAGTGTTCAAAACTCGGATCAGAAGTTCTGAGACCATAGACCACGCTTGATTAGTTTACCATATGGTTATTTTTGATGAACACTAAATTAATATATTTAATTATTATTTATTGCAAAATAACTTAAGGTACTTAGCCAATCATTCATGTTTATAAGACCTCGGTTTCAGAGGTAAATTAAATGTGTGTTTCTTTCTTCGCAACGAAAGAAACATGTTGTGTTTGAAAAAGTAATCAAAAAAAAGTTAATATTTATTTGAAATTTTTACCAAATATTTATATTAGTATTAAATAGACATTATGTAATTAGGAGTAGTATTGTTGAAACAGAGCCTCCTCTTTTGTTTCCTAAACAAGGAAAAAGAAAAATCTAATTATTTAAATATATTATAATCATAAATAATTAAATATACTATATATTATATTACAACTAATTTTTTTAACTCTTTAAACTCACTTAGTTCAGATAAATTTAAAGCTAAAAGTTTCTTTTATTTTATTAGAAAAATATAACATTTCTATAAATTATGTATACATACATTAATATTAATATTGCATTGAAAAAAATGTGTTTAATTTTTCAATAATGTAATTAATACCCATTATCTTATATTCTATGATCTATGAATACGCGATTGCAATTGCACTAATATTATATACAACTATTTTTTTACTTTTAACTAATTAGTTATAACTATAAATTGTAGGTATATCTAAGTGTAGGTAGATAATAATATAATAATAATACATCATTATTTATAGGCAACTATTATAGTTTAGTTTCTCGTTTCACATAATATTATATTCTGCATAAATAGAATATAATATTTATTAAGTAATTACTTATTTTGATCACTAGCCATAGAAAGAAATCCCCAGAAATAATGCAAAACTCTTCGACAGTATAATTTAGCTTGTATGACCATTAAAAATAAATAATATAACATCAATAATTTTAAATCATAATTGATATTTCCGATTAAATTTTTTTTTAATTTTACAAAACAAAATACGTTTAAAAACTATTATAGGGTTTTATTATATAAAAAATGATTAACTTAAAATGACAATAAAATTAGTTAACTCATAAATTAAGGCACCAAAAAGAAATTACAAGCATAGAAAACTGTTGTAGATTCAACACCGATTTGAGTAAATCTCATACACATTTGAACATTAGATTCAGACTAAGGTTGATTTGGTGTTGAGACAACATATGTATGATTACATATGTAGTTGGATTTACATCATATTAGTTGTTAAATCTACACCAATACAATTTGTGTTCTATGTTTTATTTTGCTATGGGGAAATGCTAAAAAGTCAAACCTGAATAAGATTCAAGCTTTCCAAAATATGGCCTTAAGGAAAGTATTTAACGCACCTCCATATATATCAAACCATACCCTACATTTAGATTGCAACTTAAATACTATTCACGAAGAAGCTAAACGTTTTTATAAAAAATTTCATAATCGTCTATCCTCTCATTCAAATCCACTCATTAAAAACTTATCTTCCCTCACTATCCCAGGTAGCCCTCCAAGGCGACTTAAACGGAAATGGTGCAGAGATTTTTTATTTAACTAATAATAATAAGATATAACTAAATATATTATATTTATTATATAATATAAATACTAACATATAACTAAATCGCATATGATTAAACCTAGACGAAAGTGTCATCAGTGGGTGGCTTCTTTCCTCAAATTTATGTATATCACCCTATTCTTGTTTCCCTTATCGCACATATACTTATTATGTCTAAGATATAGATTGTATATTTTCTTCAAAAAAAAAAAAAAATAAAAAAAAAAAAATGTTTTATTTTAAGAAATTAACAAACATTTTAAAACAAAACCAATCTAATGTTATGCAGGAAATATGTTTTCTAATGATAATAAATATTTTGGGGGAAGAGCAGGCACCATGTAGACAACACATCCAGTTATATGAACACCGGAATGAGAACGAAGAGTTTTACCCATTTCAGCACCATAATAGTATAATAATATGGGGGAAACTATTTTATCTTAGAAGTTTTTTATAATATTTTTCCATGTAGTGCTATTTAAAAATGACGAATTATTCGAGTTGTTCAAAGATGTAATTGTATATTGATGGGCCAAATCAAATATTCCAGGCAATTTGAAAACATTTTTTAGATTTTCTTTTATTACAAAATAAATGTCCTTGTACTTGAACTATAATCTGTTGCTCTACACCATCTACGACTTCCTTTTCTTGAGTGAATCTAACAACAATATTGTTATGGGTTTAAATTATAAGTTATTTGATTCAAGCTCATTTTATAAAATAATAATTAATTAACAAGATGTCAAAGAATTTTAAAAAAATTGTTTGAGAAAGAAAATAATATTAAACGATAAATTAACATTTGTACATATTTAATACTAGTACTTAAATACTAATTTAATCAATTTTTACTGAGCAAGCAGTAGACGATTGGAAGTTTGTGCATTAAGTCTATTAAAGGTTTCCTTAAAGTTTTTAGTTAGGTTTTAGTTAAAAGTTGAGGAGGTCCCTCTATTCTTGGTAAATATAAACCTCCTTGACATTTTCCCCTTTTGAACGTCCTCTTATCATGCTCATGTTGGTTAAATAAATTTCTTCTTCTTTTTCAATAGCTTAACGGTCCATTAAGGACCTGTGCTACCACTAGTAAGCCTTTCCATTTTTCTCTGTCCAAAGTCCAGTCTAACGTTGCTTGCTCATCTATTAGTTTCATATCCTTTTCTACGGTGTCTTTCCATCTTGTTCTTGGTCTTCCAATTGGGCGGTTTTTATTTATTTTTCTTATCAGAACATTTTTCAATGCATCTCCATCAGCTCTCCATACATGTCCCAGCCACTCAAGACGTTTACACGTTATATATGTGAGTATATTTGGTTTTTCATACAGGCCATACAGCTCTTCATTGTGCTTCTTTTCATAAATTCCCAGGTTGTCGTTGTACACCGGTCCATATATATTTCTTAATATTTTAATTTCCCATATAGCAAGTTTTCTATTGTTATCTTTTGTCGTAGACCAAGTCTCCTCACCCGTAGGTTACTATTGGCCTAAGATAGCTTGTGTACAGTGTGGTTTTTGACTTCCTAGATAGCAGTTTTGATCTCAAAAGTTTGTTTATGCTAAAGTAACATCTATTTCCATTCGATATTCTTTCTTTTATTTCCCTACACATGTTGTTACTGCTGTTTATATTAACACCTAAGTATTTGAAATAATCCACATCAATTTATCCAAATAAATTTATAAAAATAAATTTCACAAAACAATATAATCAATATAATATATTCAACAAATTTAATGTTGAATATTCAAATTACCTCCATTCAAATCTAAAAAATCCATTTGTTGGAGAAGTTCTCGGGCATGTTTATCTTCTGCAGTAGATGGTTTTCTCATGTCAATTAAATGTTGGAAAACTTTTCCCAGGAATTTTTAAAATCTTCATGAAGAGTATTAGTTTTTTGGTAACCAATTTTAAAATCTTCCAGAATCTAATGATAATGATATAATTTATTATTAGATAGTTTTCAACTATTATAAGGCCCTGAATTATTGGCCTTGCTTTAAATACACCAGTTAAAGAAGTTAATTTAAATATATTAAAATTAAGGAAATTAAAAAGAAGCCATTTTTTTACCTTCAGAACTTCATCTAAAAAAAATATAAAATTATTATTTTCTAAATATTTAGGTATTGAAAGTAATTTAAAATTTACCCGGCAAATGTATAGACTGGGATTAGGAATTTACAGCTTTAACTGGTTTTATTCTATCAAACGAAATAGCAACAATACATCTAGGTCTTCGTGCAACATTCTTCCATCTCTCAATTAATTTGCCTTTTGCACGGGCTTGATGACTGCCTTCAGTTTTGGCTGGGATAATATAAACACACTGAAAATAATAAATTGCAGTAATATTAGTATAAAATGTATTTAACAGTATTGTTATTAAATATTACATTAATTTCCATTAAATTCTCTAATTTTAAATATTGTGTAAATGATAGATACCTAGATAGTTCCTATAGATAAGAAGATACTATGATATATTAGTACTAATAATCAATATAGGTACGAGGTTGGTAACTAACATGTTATAATACACACTTTAATGTATGTGTTTGTTTCTTAACTTTTGTTCGTTCGGAAGTTCTACTACAAGGTCTGCAATTTTTCTGAAAAACAAATCAGTACCTCTAGAAAACAAAATTCAAATATGAAAAAATAATTTTAATAATTTAAAACAACATCAAAGAGTTTGCAATCAGAAATATTTGTATGCAGGAATCTACCTATAACTAATTACTGGGTTAATAATATAGTGATGATACTATTTAGGGTTACCATTTATAAAAACCTAAACATAGTAACCTACTTTTGATGGTCTTGTAAAATATGGTTTATCAAGAGTAGATAGTTTTTGTGCATCATCAGAGAAATGTCCATTATTTTTCACACTATCTTCAAGAATACACCTGCCATCGTTTGTTGTGTGCAAAAGATTTAACATAGGTAGTCTATGAAGACAATTATACTGTTCATTTTATCATAAATAGTTACAACAATGTCTTGAGTGATAACTTTACTTCAATTGTCCATGACATTGGTTTGTATGACCCAGGTTTAGTGTTGTTAGCATAGGACGATTTCTCTAATGAGTTTTCAAAATTTAAACTCGGTGTTTCTGAACTTGCAGGATATGATATGCCTTGGAAAATCGAATTTGCACAATCTGGTATATTATTCATATTAAAAATTTCAGTAGCAGTACTTAGTGATAGAAAATATTAAAGTTACATGATAGGTAAAGATTTAAATACAATATTTACAAATGACAAAATTCAATATATTAGATAGGTAGTTCTAAATATTTTATAAGATTATAAGTTGTATTTGTACACCTACATACCTATTCACAATTTATTTTAAACATAATATTATAGATTAACACTTTAAAATGTAAGGAATCTAGGTCACAAACATTTTAAAGTGTTGGTACTGTACGTCACACACATACTACGACATATAAATCATAATTGAATAATTTCTTACCTACCTCGATGGATTCTTCCAACTTATTAATTTTATTTTAACAACACTTTACAACACTTGTTTAATCAAAATTGTAATTGTATTAATTAACTAAAAAAACATATAAGTATATGCTCTACACGAGTATGAGTACCTACCCTGGCTACCCTACTCATTAAGGCTATTATAATATTTTTAATCATGGAAAAGCAAACGAGTTTATTCACATATTGGTAGGTACCGATTTTGTGGTTTTATTTAGCTAAAAATATGTATTAACACTTCTCAACAATCATTGTTAACATCAGCTCCTGATTAAAACAACACAACTCAAGTTGAAATTACAACAGTGTATTGCTAAGTTCAACTCAAATCGCTGTCAAAATGAACATTTTATTAAATAGTTAAAACGAACTAAATGTAATTGCTAAGGCAATGTTATTTGCAATGTATTCAACTATAAAGGTTTTATACTAACGAGATTTAATCCAAATTAACTATATTAATAAGTTGAAACCATGATATGCAAATAACCACAATACGGGTTGAGTACCTATACCCTCTCGGGGTTATTTCAAATACTATATTTTATAATTTGACAACTACACTGTCATAATAATATTGTTAAATCAGTACTGCCATTTCTATATATGTGTGTATAGTGTATAACACCAATAGCACAGGAAATGGACGCAGTGATTTTATTTTAATTTTTCAAAATAATTTGAAATAATGTTTTTTTTTGATTAATTATTAAAAATGTAAAAATGTTTGTTTAATTAATAAGTTATTAAATGATTTTGAAAAAAAATAAAAAAGTTATTTGAAATAAAAAAAAAATCTATCTAAAAATAAACTTATGTAAATACTTCTAGCGGGATTAATGACAAATATACAAACATACCTACTCGTGTATGTGAATAATTTATGTTTGATAAAGAATTTTATAAATCTTCTGAGTATATGACGTTTTTTGTTTTATCTCCTGTTGAAAATAAAATTATCTCATGTACCTCTAAATTGGAACTTAAAATGTCTATAACAAAAAACTGTGTTCATGTATTTCATGGATTACAATATTACTTATGAGAAACCTTGATTTCAATTTACAATCTTTATAAGTTAAACTTAAAACAATTTAACATTTTAGAATTATACAATAGCAAAATAATCTTCATATTGTCTAGATTATGATGAACTTAAAAGTATGACCTTTAAATACTTATCAAAAAAAGTCAAGCCAATTTTTCAATTAATAACTCATAATTAGCATTGATCATCAACATGACAAATGTACTGATACAAACATAATATAACCTTTAAAATATTTTGGATCATTTCTGCTATTTATTGACATTTTAAATGTTTGAATGTTTTTTTGCATTTCTGTAAGCTATAAATATTTTTTATGAAATTGATAAATTTTGAAAAATGAATACAAGATTCTATTTAAATAGTTGTTACTGAAATTTAAAAATAAGGAAAATACTTGTGATTTCATTTTTTTTATTTGCATGTAAAGTAAAAATTTGTCAAAAACAACCAGAAATGTAATTCATGAATAACTGTAAACAAAAATGCACACATTTTTAATCTTAATACTTCTGGTATGAAATTTTAAAACAAAATTACTACTATTGCTACACCGTGGGTCAGGTCTTAGGTAGTTGTTTATGAATAGTGAAGTCGTATTGCATAAACAATTGTATTTTATTTTTTTAATAACAAGACGATTCTGAACACGGACCACACAGACAATTACAATTACTGTTAAGACGTAAATACGGTTACAATTATTACGATGACAGAGTATTATGTACCTTTAGGGTAATATTAAAATAATAATATATTAATTGTACGTGACCAAATGTCTGGGTTACCCGATTGTCGAGACCAATAAGACAGAACAGATTTTTGCTCCTTGATTTAATGTAGGTAGGCCACTTAACTTACTACCCCGTGATCAGCTTGGGTAGGCAACCTGACGCGCAGAACTACGACGACGATGAGGATAGGGAGTACCGAACACGGGAGTAAGGATGGTGCAATTTAATTATGGGGAGGGGCTCTCTGTGGCCGGATCGATCTGGTGCAATGACCACAGAGCTCACATACAACTGGGACAATAACTTAAAATTAACTTAGGCTACGGAAGTCCGGTTATGAAGGTGATCAGCCGCAGACGTGGAGTGCTCTCGACGACCTGGGCGGCCTCTCACACAACGCTCAGTTGCTGGCGGACTTACGCAACGGACGACTCGTTCGCTGGTGAAGAATCTCGACGACCTGGGCGGCCTCTCACACAAAGTTCAGTTGCTGGTGGACTTACGCAACGGAACTACGGAAGACTAGCTCGGTGATTCAGAAGTGACCCGCAGCAATGATAGTGCGACACCCAACGTTCGGTAGACACTGGCCAATAGAAAATGAATCGGGTGGTTCTGGGCCTTCCCAATGAAGGTACGAAAAACAAGTATTGTGTGTGTTGCAATTTATTACACATATGCGCTTAATGCGACTTACAATAAAAACATCAAAACGAAATATAATTGAACTACGGTATGAAGGCGCTGCAATAGCAGGAGAATAAAAAACTTACGTATAAATTTGCTGTCGCTTTATTAGCGAGCAACAACGTCGACATAAAACAAATACGACAACAACAACAAAAACGGCAGACAGTTCGACGCCAATAATAATAAAACAAAAACAATAAAAGGGCGTTGGCCGAAGAATAATAACAATGATAATAATAAAAAGATAACTTATGATAAATAAATTACGGCAAAACCGACCAATAATTAATTAATATAATAATATTAGGAACAAAGAGAATAAATATACATAGATAGTATAGTAATACTATAATAATTACACAATTTAAAAACATAAAGGACGGAGTGGAGTGCGGGAGAGAAGTGGACAGACAGATAAGATGCTCCTCGTCGCCGCGCTCTGTGCTCATTAGCATATCGCAATATACATATTTTCAGCGTCAACATTAATATTGTTAGATATAAAATGTAGTTAATAAAATAAGAAATATTGCTATCATCGATCATACACGAGATTACATTTTATATTTATTTTGTATACATTTTTCGGTAAATAATTGTATGTTTCTTAAAAAAAAACCAACTTTTAGTAACAATAATTACACTGTACGCACGAATTCGTAATACAATAAAGGCAATGAACATGACGCACATTTTATGTCTTTAAAATATTTATATTGTCGAGTTTAAAATTTAAATTAAACTCCGTACTTACAGAAGTGAACACGGAACAAGTATTAAGATATTACCGATTATTATAATTTATACAGAATTAATAAAATGTAATCAAATTATCAAACCCATGCATCTAAGACAATTCGCTATTATTGATTAGTAGATTATTAGATATTATTATTGTTACACATTAATTACATACATACATAATATACATATAATATGTGTATTGTTTATTGCTAAACTTGAAGTATACCGTGCATACCAATATACATTTTTTTTTTGTACCATTCTAATATTTAGGTAGGTAGGTAGGTACTTATATAATAATTAGTATTTACCTATACGCACGAGTTCGACATGACTTTATCGCTATTTCCGATCGAATAGCAATAAAATATTTCACGGAAATCGCGTTATTTTCGTTTTATGATACAAACGATGTAAAGTCTAATCATATTTCTTATTAACAACTATTCAAATGCCTAGTCAATAATCGGTTAGATTTTTGCACGCTTGAAATACAATAACGATATCGTGTTAACTGTAAAGCGATTTGTGGAAATACATTTATTGGATCAACGACACCTACAACAGTAGGCGTATAGAACCTATATAGTATTCTTGAGTGCAATTTGATATTTTTCGAGTGAACGCATGGCTGGGCAGTCTCTCGGGCAGTAGTAATATTCTCGTCAACCGTCCAACGACTTACACACACTATACAAATAAGGCTCGGCAAGTCAACTCATTTTTTTAACACGTTAAGTTAAGTTTAAAGTTAAAAGTTAATTTTATTTAAAGTTAGAAATACATAATATTATTGGGTACTATAATATAATATGTAAATAAATGATGTATACTACATTAATAATGCGTTGATACAAACGTGTTTAATTTCTCAACAATGCGATTCATATCCATTATCTTATGCATTGTGTTATATGAATATACAATATCGCAATTTCAGCTATATTTTACAATAGGCACTATTTTTACTTTTAATTAATTAGTTATAATTATTAACCGTAAACAGGCGCGGACTGCTAAAAAAGGGCGAGGGATGCTACATAATTTAAAGGGCAAATAAAACAAATTTTAAATAATAGGTTATTTATAAAATATTTAAACATTTTCTTTTGTTTTAATAAAATATTGTAAATACGTTAAAAATGTAAATAGGTGCCAAATTACAACAGCAAGGCAAGGTTAAGCAACGGCAAACTTAAGGGTCAGTAAATTGTGATTAATTTTTGCATATTGAGTCATTGAGATACTGAATTGGATGTGTTATCAAATGATAGACGGATCATGTGTGAACATATTTTGTAAAAAAAAATATTTTATTTTACCACTGTAAATAATCAGTACGGAAGAGATGCATCATACTGGTAGCTTAAAAACAGTTTTTTCTTGTTTTCTCAGAATTACCCGTTATGGACTTATGTCATATCTCAATTTATAGTAGGCGGTTCACATAATAAAACATTATAATTTTAAATAATATTTGATATTTCAGATTAAATTTTTAATCGATTATAGGGTTTTATATCAAAAGAATAATTAGTTTAAAGTGACAATACAATTAATCGACTCATAAGTTAAGGCATGAAAAAAAACAGTTTTTTACAAGGTTCCTCATAAGCAATTACAGTAGCAGTTAAGATATTTTAAAAATCTTTATTAAAAAAATACATGTTACATTGCTTCGAAAGTGAGAATAATATTTTAAACATTTTACAAAACGCTTATTTCAGTACTTCCTATGGGATCACCCAAAAACTCATTTAAATAATAGAACATCCAGCTGATATATTTGGACGGCGTTACCTACTTGAAATCCTAATCACCTATTTATATAATACGCCTAGTCATGCAGCCTATGTAGGTACTTATATGTTTTCATATTTTATTATCTTGGGATAATAATATTGGTCTTTGATCCATTTCAGAAGCCCCAACAACTTGGAAAGGAATCTGACCATCGTCGCCGGCAGAATGGTATCCTCGTTCCTGGCTATAGCTCTGTCCATATTGTACTTGAACTACAGCTGCAACGCGAGTAAGACTGTAAAATAAGTATAGGTTAGATACGTAATGGTAGGTAGTAACTATACATTACTAATTAAGCATAAATAGTGATAATCGATTAATTTATTGATAGCTGGCACGGGGTATATTTGCATTGTACATGACGTCATGACACATTTAAGTGCGCCAATACTTTTAAAATTCGCCAGCATTCGCTATGGGCATTTATGTTACCGTGATAGTATGGTAATTGGTAATCGATACGAAGTCGCAGTACCGAGAAAATATATTGCCCCTTAGATTGTCGATTAAAATATTGTAATACCTAATATTTTACGTGATGTCATCATAATATCATTATAGAAGATAAGTATTACAGTTCATTATATATTTGATAATCAACTACAGTAAAACCTCGCTAAAACGGAACTTCGGTAAGACGGAAACCCCGGTATTACGGAAAAATTTTTTGGTAACGTTTCAAATTGCATATAATTTTATCCCGCTAAGACGGAAACCTCGCCAAGCCGGAAACGGACACGTTTTTGTAATGAAAGTTGATGAAAACCCTCGCTAAGACGGAAATATAACACGATTTTCGTGTAATAAATTTATTTTCGTACTGTCGTTACCCATAGATTATCGATATACGAGCGCGTACGATGACATTAAAAACTAATAAAATTGATACGTACCTATACACTATACAAGTATACAACATTATCTGAGTTGCTTGGTTCAGTATCAAATCATATATCGTTACGTTCGTGTCGCTGCGTTTTTAAAAAATATTAAAATAAAATATTAATGTACAATAAATATGTATGTAATAAATAAATATAAATGAATAAATATAAATGAATAAGTATAAATATAAAATTATAATAAATATAAGTATAAATTGTATGTAATATGTACCAACTGGTTTAAAATAAATATGTATGTAATCTTTAATTATATTAAATTAACTTTTTTAAACCCCGTCAAGACGGAAACCCCGTCAAGACGGAAAAATGTCATGGTCCCATGCGATTCCGTCTTATCGAGGTTTTACTGTATATTAAGTGTAGTAACTCATACGGTGTATTTACAATAATATCATTACTTATCGATACTATTGTATTATAATTTATAACCAAAAATGTAATGCATAAAAAACACATTGTATCATTTGTATCTATATTAATATAGTAGCCATAGGCGTAAAGCCCAGGCCTATTTCGCATGAGCCAAATAAGCACCCTATGTCTCAATTTTATTACCCATATATTTATCAAAAATATTTAAATATACCTAAAATATAAAATTAAATTAAATGTATCACCACACCATCCAACTATTCCAACTACGTACTTCAGTTCTCTTTAATTTAAAATATAATATTATACATAATACCAATACGGAAATATTTTCATTGGTCATGTGAAATATAGTCACGTTGTGTTTATGCTTATTTAACTAATTTATTAAAAATAATATCGAAATAAGACCCAATTGGACATTATAGTAATCTATCTTTCTCAATGGAGTAAATGTTTCTCACAATACCGCATTCAGTAATAATTGTAGATTATATGAAAAAAAAATATTTAATGAAATCTAACTAAACTGTAATTGCTACGATTTTATTTAGTTATTGTTTTATAATATTTTAAAAATATGATCGGTTCCCAAGTAATTTAAATTACAATTACAACGCGTCAAGTCGACGGTATCCACTATCCAGCATACCCACATGACGTGTGTTGCTCGCAAATATTTCAATGATTACAATATTATGCCACATATAAATTACGTATAGTGACAATTTAACTAGATTTTACAATTATAATTAACATTAAATTCTGTAATTTCCACAGAGAGTCTTCAATCGATATCAGCTGAAAAAAATGGGTCGGTCGCCCATCCAATGAGTCCGTGTCAGACTGGTGAACAAAATGAATTTAACAATTTTTGTCTCAGTGCCGGCTGTGTGACAGCTGGTAATCATCCTTCACTTGATATGTGACTCGATTTATTTTTATATACATAATTTATTGATATTTGAGGTACTTGCGGGATGTGACATTTTTTATTAGTTGTTTTTTAATACTAAAAATAAAAGATTTAAAATCTAATATACATTTTTTTGAAAAATTCAAAATATCCAATTTTTTTAAATTTTGTTTTTAGAAAAATATTGACTATAAAAACATTTATTTTAGTCGTGAAGTTTATTTGTCTAAAGGAACACCTGTTTAATGCAGACACCTCTTTTAACAGTCAAAATAATAGGTATTGTCCTAGTTGCGGTCGCAATAGACGAATTGCGGTCTTAATAATATTGAAGCTAAAATTAACGTCTTAATAGTATCCGGTTATCGATTATCTGATGCTCTTATCCAATTTTCACGTCAATAATTTCACGATCTAACGGTGAAGCAGTATTTAGTAACTATATCAGTATCCTTTTTTAGCAAAATTTTGTAATTTATTATTTTCACGTATTATTACACCAATTATTGTGATACGAGGCGCCAGCTTTATCCACAATGTTATCGTACGTCAACGTAAGTCAACGTTATATCGTTTAGTCTATTGCAAGACGTTTTTGTATCAACAGGTGCCACAACTATCTGTAATGTATAGTGAAAAAGGGAAAATTTTGCTTGTATTAAATAATTTTAAATTTAGAGAGTACCGTATTCTTAAGACAGGAGAAATGTCTTGGAGTTGCACTAATACAAATTGTGAAATGTGTATCATACAAATATGAGTAACTAACACAAATAACTGTAACTATAAACTAACTAACTATAAATTTGTAGTTTGACGTAACGTATTTTGATCTTTTAATTTTTGTATTCAGCATAATAATATGTAACTTAGTCAATATTTAAAACATAATAATTATTAATCACATTTTTTTACCGCAACTAGGATTTTTACTTATTTTGATATTTTACCTGTTTTGATCCCGACCGCAACTCAGATTTTTTTTTTTACTTGCTATAATCTCGACCGCAACTCGGTATCAACCAAATAATAAGGTACCGGCAAAAGGATAGGCATTCCATGCAATGTATTTCGACCTGTCTATAACGGACTCTTTTTATTACAGACATGGACAGGGGCGCAAGCAGAAAGTCAGCTTACTGCTTAGTGGGTGCAAAATTAAATTTATATAATACATACGTAATCACATATGTACATTATTACACACCAAATTTTTTGGTTCATCAAAAAAATCCCAGTGGGTGCAATGGCACCCACTGGCCCCTCTCTGCGGGCGCCCCTGGACATGGACACTAATATTTTTGACGATGAACAGCTATCTAGGTTCAAAATCAAGTACCTATATACATATATGTATACATTATATGAATACGAGCATATTACTTAACCATACTATTAAGTATTAACAGCGTTACTGGCCAATTTTAATACCGATTAAAATCGCCTATCACCGGTCATAAAGATAATATATAACAAGTATAAAACGTTAATAGTATTCAGTATGGCGTATGCTGATCCAGTATCGCTTGGATATTGTATGCTGTAAATTTTTCTCTGTTCGTTAATTCATACATACATTTTAATACATTACATTTTAATTGTAACATTTTTTTTTTGTTACATTTTAATTGTATTCTGTTACGTATACACCTGTACAAAACGGACACTTTTCATGGTCCCGTAAGTGTCGCTATTATAGGCAGGATTCATCGTATTTCGAATTGTTGAACATCTCATTATTTTTGTTAAATATAAAATTGGTCCACTCGTAAAAAACATTTTTAATTCAAAATGTGTAACCCATATACATTTTTTTATGAGAAATTTGAAGTAGGTACCTGCTTCTTAAAATCTAAATTTTTTTGAACAAAGTTATTACTTTTAAAATAAATGAGTTACTTCAAAAAACGTATGTTAAGTTTTTATTTTTAGTATTAAAAAAATAAATTTAAAAATGTTATATTTTACAAATAGCTCAAATTGTCAATAAATTATGAATAAGAAAAAATAAAAAAATATTGATTAGAACAAAAGATATTTAATTTGTCAGGTCTCACAATATATCTCATGACTTATATCTTATCTTTATATATATGTATGTTTTATATCATGATATTAAAACTGGTTAATATGCTAGCGGCTTCCATAATCAACAGCATGGATCAATCAGTAGATCCATGTGATGATTTCTATCAGTTTGCATGTGGCAATTATCTAGAAAACACATTTCTCAATTATGACGAATGGGAACGATCCCGATTCTCAGTGATGGCAAAAATAATTAGGAACAAGCTGCACATGATTGTCGCAGAACCCATTCAACCGGATGAACTGAGACCGTTCAAAATGCTGAAAACCTTTTTTAAATCCTGTATGGACCTAGGTATAATGATCTATAAATTATAATATAATAATATTATAATAATAATATATAAATTATTATATTATTAAATATTATTATATTGGTTATTGTAATAATACGCATTCACATAATATAAAATATTTTATTCGGAAGTATTTTTCGTTACATGTTCGAACTGCGAGAGTAAAATTTTGAAACAGATTTTAGTCTGGTTTTCCAATCTGCACATATTGCTATAGTCTTATGGAAAAACATATATAGCTAGAAATTTTTACTATAACTTGGGTATTCCCATTGTTGTGTTTGGATTAGTTATAGGAGATTAGATATGATTGTAATTTGATACATTTGTATAATAGTATAAAAAATATAATATACTATAATAATATACCTTGTTTTTTTTTTCTTCATATTTTCAATATATCCCTATAACTTCTCGGAACAATTCTTATCTACACGACGGCCAAAAAGAATAGGTTGTAGCCTTGCGAGTAGCTGAAAACCAGCGGGCCGCTATGAGCCTGTGTCGTGCAGCACAGTATACGTATTGGCGATGAATATTTATAATTGTTAGTTACTCAACTAAAACGCAACATTTTTTAAAATCCTTTCTTATTACTCGGTAAAAATATGAGAAGAACCTCTAATAAAAATTTCAAGTTCATACGTTGCTTAATTTTTGAGTTACAGCGATCAGTAACCAAGTGGTATTTGGATTTTATATGTGTTATAGATACAATAATAACTAAAAATTAGGTAATCTGTTTTGTCTCAAAAATACCACTCAAACAATCAAACATGATTTTAGCACATAATTAGGAAACCCTGTCATTATCATATTATAAACTTTATGTTGATAGAACAAATCCAAAAGATAGGCTTGCGATCGATCAAGGAAATGTTGAAAAGCATCGGGGGTTGGCCGGTTCTGGAAGCCGAGAAATGGAACGAATCGAAGTTCACATGGATGGACATCATGCAAAAGTTAAGAGTGCCTAACAAGATGATCAACTACTTCATCTCAATGGTTGTCTATATTAATCCAAAAAACAACACGCAATCATTTATATATGTGAGCTATCCTACATTAATACAATATCATTCTATTCAACATAATAGTACATAAAACAAAAGCAATTACCTACTGTCGTTACGTGCAGAGTTTGAATAGTAAACATTTTTATATTCAGACTATGTGTAATATGTATGCATGACTTTGAGGGTTTAAAAATAAATGTGAGAGATTCAAATCAAACTGATTTCATAGACCAAATTGTATTTGGAATATCAATGCATGTGTGAAGATTTAAGACATATTTCGTTAGTATAAAGTATATAATTTGAATATTTCATACATTCTCAAAAAATAATAAAAGATAACTATTCCCTCTTCACAGTATAAACGAGAATTAATATTAGGTCAATCAACAATTTATTTGAAATTAGTAAGATAAAAAAAATAGGTAGGGACGTTGTTTAAATACATATTATAAAATCTATATAAAATGTAGAACCGAACGTATGTCTGTTTGTTTGTCCTTTATGCATTCATAGTTCATACCCTGCATGTTCATCCTATCACTATGAAAAGTTGGAAAGTTTGTGAATACACTCCCATAAAGGTGTTTGAAATATTATTAAGAAACAAAAACATACTTTTATACAGATTACAGAATGTTTTAGGGATAATTTATTATTATTATTATTAAATAAATACTTAAACTGTAAAAAATAAGAATTTTACATCAAATTTATATATAAATTTGTTTTTGTTTGAAAAGGTTAGGTTAGATTCGGTTATTGTGAGTATTCTAATTAGTAGGTATAATAATGAGAATTTTTAATTATTTTAATGAGTTATTAAATATAAAAAAGGTTTTGGGGTGTGGGGGCAAAGCCCCCACGGGTTTGTTTGTTACCAACTATTTGAGCCCCCTCAATATTTCGAAGGATCTCCGCCTATGAACCTACTAGAATTTAAGTAGAACTAACCTAATCTAATTTACTGCACCTTGTATAGCTATATACTTAATACTTATACCCACGTAGTTTCCGTCCGTCTGTCCAGCTATACATGTACATGGTTTTAGATTTGTTTTACGTATATTAAGATATACTTTAATTACAATAGTACTGATTGTTTTTATTAAGCCTCATAACTTTTAAATTCAAAGTAAATTTATACAGCCCATATTAAACGATTTCAAAATATGAGTTCTCTATTCATTAAGGATTAATACTTTAGTAAATAATAAAAAAATATATAATTATTATAAACGTTACCAAATTAATTTTAAATGAGTAGTATAATATGGAGTTATAATTCATTGCGTTGCATTGGAATATGTTTGGAAGCTGGGAATTTAATAAGTTCGACGAGTGAGCCTACCCAAGTAGATGAATTATATTATTTTACCATATACGCAGGATTTATGTTTAAATCCATAATTTTCTATTCATAATCATCTGATGATCACTTGTCATTAGCTACTCAAAAATTACTGCACCGGCTTCAATACAAATTATACCAATAGATTTCTTGAGGCTTGGAGGATGTTTTTAGAGGACTTATTCAACCACTATTTATAATGTAGCCAAATGTTCGATTACTTGCTCACCCATTAATAAAGATTTCGACTTCTGAAATATGAATACATTTTTTTTATATGTAGGGTTTATTCATTGGTTATATTTTAAATATTTACTTGAATGATTTGTAGAAATATTGCATATTTATTAATTTTAATTAGCATAGGCCACTGGTTACTAATAGTTGTACAAGATAAAATAAAATATTTATCATTATATTTGTTTTCATGATTTTTGAATGTAACATTTTTCTTGGATTTTTTTTTATTTTTCGCTTTGCTTTTGAAATTTGTTATGTGGAAAATTGGAGCATTTTTACTACTCATCTTAAAAGTTGATGCCACAGAAAAAAACAGAAATACACATTGTAAAATCGTTACATTTTTTTGCTACGAATCAAAAAAGTGAAAGTACCTTTTTAAATATGTATATTATGATACTAAATTATTCAACATAAAATATAGTTAGAATCACAGCATCTGTGATTACAATTCACAATGTAGCAAATAGCAATACAGTTTAAGACAACGTGGTAGTTAGTAGAGTGTACGCATACTTTTCTTCAATTAAGATGATTTTGACTCAGGGGGATTACCTTATGGAGATTTTACCACCGGAATTGGTTACCATATAATAGGGAGAATTTACTACTGCCCAAATCTTAATAATGCATTTCACGGGTGTTGTTGCACCCGACCAAAATTTCAGTTGGCCCCAGCAACCTTGAGACTTGAACAAGCGCACCTGGTCAATGACAAAGACAACATATTTCTTGAAGAGTACTACGAGTACATGGTGGACACCGCGGTGCTGTTCGGCGCTGACCCACACAGTGCTATGAATGAGATGAAGGAGTCGTTAGAGTTTGAGATAGAATTGGCCAAGATAAAAGAGCGATTGGGCGAGATCCCATTACAAGATTATCAATCTATGAACATCCTCGATCTACAACAAATTTTCCCTAACACACCATGGCAAGAGTTCTTCAACCAACTGTTCGTACATCAGGATTACATTATAGCTTGTCAGTTGAAATACTTGGAGCACTTGGAAATTCTTCTCAGCAAAACCCCCAAAAGGTTTTTGGTCACTTTTTTACATATTATATGCAAGTATTGCTCACAGCTTTAGGTCATGTTATTGTTATTATTTTGGAACTGTATTAGGTATATGTATTTATGACATTATTTAATTTATCTCCAAATGTTATGGAAACACTCAGAGAAACGTGATCACTGGTCACTATTTAAAATTATAAAATGAATACAAACTATGTATTATTAAATTTAAAAACGGTTTTATATTATTTTCTTCCAAATTTTACCTTCATTTGATTTGTAATAAAAGCCTACAATCTACGTCAACATAATATAAATTAATTTTCCAGTAATTAATTTTCGTTATTACACATTGAATGATTTGATAAAATTCATCTCAACATATCATTGAAATAATCTATATAATTCTCTTCAAAACGTAGGTGAAGCTAATTTGATTTTTCCATCAGGGTCCAAGCGAATTATGTGATTTGGAGATCTGTTATGGATTCCGTAAGTTATCTAAATGACGAGCTCAGAACAAAACAGCAATATTACAAGAAAGAGCAGATAAAACCCCGATGGGAGAAATGCATGGATATCAGTAATGAATTATTTACACTGGCCGTTGGGTCATTGTACGTTCGACGGGTTCACAATGAAAACACTAAACAGTATGTTTTAGAAATGGTAAACGGTATCATGGAGGATTTGTACAAAATTTTATCGTACAATGAGTGGATGGACGATGAAACAAGGTAAAGTTTGACTTTCAGTTAATTCAGCACCTAGTACAAGTAGATACAGAGAGTTGACATTTAAAATCATTATGTCATTATTACTATTATCGTTTTTTTTATGTAGGAAACAGGCGATAGACAAAGCAAAGTCGATGACCAATGTAATTGCATACCCTAATGAATTATTGGACGTGTGATGTTATTACTATTATCACTATTATAATTAGTACTATTATCATTATTACTATTATCATTATTGCTATTATTATTATTACTCATGTTAGAGGTTATGTGGTATTGTAGTTGTTGTCGTGTGCGAACGTGGGACGCACGTCGTTCCGAATGGTTTTGCATTTTTGTGAATGTATTTTAAAGTTATTTTTTTTGAAAGTAATATATGTTGTAACTTGTAAGTGAAAGTTGTAGTTATTTCTTAAATCAGAAGTGGGATAAAGAACGAATGTTAATTATGAATGGCCAGATGAATGTGGATGAAAATGTCGACGGCAAGACGCAGTACTCTGCGGATGAAGTGAATCGTGTGATCTTCGGCCAGAGTTCTCAGAACACTCAGAGCCATGTAAAGGAAGACGGGAACACGATTTTGATGCAGACATTACTCAAACAGAACGAGTTACTAATGAGGATGTTAGCGATAAAGGAGAAACCGCCTGAGGAGGTATACGCTCCACCGGACTTGTCGAAAGTACTACCAACGTTTGATGGTAAGTGTAAGCCCCACGAAGCAGCGGATTGGTTGAGCACGCTCTGTGGAGTGGCGTCATTACATCGTTGGTCGGATGCACTCAAGTTGGAGGCGGCGAGAGTAAACGTGGATGGTCCAGCCCGTCAATGGTATATTGGGCGAAGATTCAATTCATGGTCAGAATTTGAACAGCAGTTTAAAGCAACGTTCTTCAGAAAGGTTAACACGGGCAGTCGATGGAAGGCATTGGCAGCGCGGGTACAAGGTAAAAACGAAAGTATTCTAGACTACTTCCACGAAAAGGTTCGACTTTGTCGAGATTTGGAATTAGATTTGTTTGATACCAAGGAACAGTTATTAGACGGTATCCAGTTGAAAGAATTATTTCAATATTTGTTAAGCCGTACTCATAATGACGAAAATGAGTTACTATTTGACATTATGGACTATATGCGGTTAGTGGAGCACAGAAATGTTCGATTTCAAAATAAAATAGTTTTGTCCAATTCAAATGAGAAGCAGTGGCCCAGAGGAGAAAGTCCTAAGCCCAAAGCGGAAAGTTCGAGTAGGAGTCAGAAGGGTGTTGAGACAGCAACAAGCCGGATATGTTACAACTGTGGATCCAGAACATACATTGCGCCAAGTTGTCCCAGTCCAGTAAGACCAAAAGGAGCATGCTACGGTTGCGGTTCAACAGCACATCAGCGGTCAGCGTGTCCGGAACGTGATCAGAAAAATAGGAATGACACAAATGAAGAATCTCGACGACAGAACGAGCGGCAACATAGTGGATCAGCAGGAGAGATCAGGCTGTTAGAGCCAGCATATAATGTAAGGGTAAGTATAATATTATGTAAGGAGACTGTTACTGTTAATGCATTGGTAGATAGTGGTAGCCCAATTTCTTTGATTAAGTCTCATCTTATCCGGACTAGTGAACGAAAACCGTTTAATAATGATATTTTTATTTCGGGTATCAACGGGTCTCAATTGAATATTGAAGCGGTTACTGATGCTACGGTTCTATTAGTTGATTATGATTTAAGTAAGAAACAAATGTTTTATGTGGTAGATGATCAGACTATGTCATCCGAATGTTTATTGGGTAGAGATTTCATTAAGGGGATGAATATTTGGTTTGGTGAAGATGGTAGGATTATGGTAAATTCGAAGCAAGAACAGTGTAATGGTAATGACTTCTTGGTTGACTTAGGGTTAATAGAGTATGAGTTGGAAGATGAGGTGGAGTTGAACATAGGTGAGGTATCATTTAGTGATAGATGTAAGTTAAAAAAAATATATGATAACTGTTACTCAAAGGTGTTAAAGCCAGAGACTCCTGAGATAAACTACGAAGTCAATATAAGTTTGAAAGACCACACTCCTTTTAATTATCAACCTCGTCGATTATCATATGTAGAGAGGAACGCAGTGAAGGATATAATTTGTGAGTTGTTAGATAAAGGTATTATAAAGGAAAGTAAATCTGAATTTTGTTCTCCCATAGTATTAGTCAAAAAGAAAGATAATACATATCGAATGTGTGCGGATTTGAGAGAATTAAATAAAAGAGTTGTGAAAGAACATTACCCGATTCCACATATAGATGATCTATTAGATAATTTAAGAGGGAAGATCTTCTTCACAAAGTTAGATTTAAAGAATGCCTATTTCCATGTGAAAGTATCGGAACAGTCGTCCAGATATCTCTCTTTTTCAACATTTTTGGGGCAATATGAGTATGTCCGATTGCCTTTTGGGTACTGCAATAGTCCCTCAGCATTCATGAGATATATTGAAACAGTATTTAGGGAATTAATAAGGTCTGGAAAGTTATTAGTTTATTTAGATGATTTGTTGATAGCCACAGAAACTATAGCAGAAAATTTGGAAATAATAGAATCGGTATTAATAGCATGCAATAATAACTTACTTGAATTGAGGGAAGATAAATGTTTTTTTCTGCAGTCGAGGATAACATATTTGGGTTATGTGGTGGATAAGGATGGAGTGAGACCTGATCCGGCTAATGTAGCAGCGGTGACACAATTCCCAATACCTAAATCAATAGCCAATGTACACAGCTTTGTAGGACTAGTCAGTTATTTTAGGAGATTTATTGAAAACTTTTCCATTTTGGCAGCACCACTGTATGCACTGTTAAGGAAGGGAGCTCAATTTAAGTTTGGGGAGAAGGAGTCACAGGCCTTTGAGTTGTTAAAGAATAAGTTGGTGCAAATGCCGATTTTGGCATTATATTCTCTGTCAGCTGAAACCGAGGTGCATTGTGATGCTAGTGCATTGGGTTATGGAGTGATCCTATTACAGAAACAGAAAGATGGTTTAATGCATCCTGTGTTTTATTATAGTAAGAGAACCACTGAGGTAGAAGCTAAATATCATAGTTATGAACTGGAGTGTTTGGCATTGGTGTATGCAGTGAAGCGTTTTCATGTTTATCTCAATGGTATTAAGTTCAAAGTGTTCACTGATTGTGAAAGTTTTAAGTTGACTATGAACAAGAAAGATATGAACCCTCGGATTGCAAGATGGGCGTTATTATTTCAGAATTATGATTTCAGTATTGAACATCGTGCAGGAAGTAAAATGAAACACGTTGACGCATTAAGTCGGAATACCAATATATTAATGTTGTACGAAAATACTTTTGAGCAAACGTTGTCGATTAAACAAATTGAGGATAAAGAGATTAACAAGTTAAAAGAGCGGTTGAAGAAATGTGAGGATAAGTACTTTGAAATGAGAAATGGTTTAGTATATAGGAAGTATAAAAGTGAGTTGTTGTTTTACGTCCCTAGCAGCATGGAGGATAATGTGATAAGATCGGTGCATGAAGAATATGGTCATTTGGGTGTAGAAAAAACCAGTGAAGTAGTGTTGAGAACATTTTGGTTTCCCAACTTGAGAGAAAAAGTAAAAAATTTTATTTCAAATTGCTTGAAATGTATCTCATATTCGCCAGTATATGGTAAGAAGGAAGGTGAGTTGCACCCTATACCTAAGACTCCTATACCGTTTGATACAATCCATATTGACCACTACGGTCCACTAGAGAAGACAGGTAAAAAAAATAAATATTTGTTTGTAATTGTTGATGCATTCACTAAATTTGTTAGGTTATATCCTTGTAAAACAACTAACACGGTAGAAGTAATTAAGCATATGAATGACTACTTCAGGTGTTATAGTATACCTAGGAGGGTAATATCTGACAGAGGTTCAACGTTCACATCTAATGCATTTAAAGAATTCTTAGCCCAGAAAAAAATAGATTTGGTATTAGTGGCAACGGCAACACCCCGGGCAAATGGTCAGGTTGAGAGAGTAAACCGTTGTATAACAGCAATGCTGGCAAAAAAGACAGTAGATTTAAATAGGTGGGACAGGGTATTGCATGAGGTCGAGTACGCATTGAACAATATGTTATGTGCTTCGACGGGTGAAGCCCCATCTAAGTTATTATTTGGTGTATATCAACATGGTACGGTGGAAGGTGAGTTTAGGAGGTTATTGGTGGAAGTGGAGAAGGACAGGGACTTGGAGGAAATAAGAAAAGAGGCTAAGGACAAGATAGTAAAAAATCAATCATATAACAAAAAATATTATGATGAGAAACATAAGAAACCTACCTTGTTTAAAAAAGGAGATTTTGTTGTAATTAAAAATACAGATGTTAGTGTGGGGGTGAATAAAAAGTTAATACCTAAGTTTAAGGGCCCATATATAATAGACAAAGTGTTACCAAATGATAGATTTATAGTCAAAGACGTTGAAGGTTTTCAGCACACTCAGGTGCCTTATGAAGGAGTCATTAGCTCAGATAACATGAGACATTGGGTTAGGAGCTTGGAAAAATGATCCTTTATTATATTTCATGTATTATGATTATGTTATTATTTATTGATGTTTATATTAAAAATGTACTGTTTACTTATTATTTATTTTTTTTTTTTGTGGTTAATTATTATTTTATGTATGATGTACTATTATGAATGTAATATCCTATTATGTATTGTTATAATATTGTTTAGATGTTATTAGAAATTATGATGTTAAGTTAAAGATATTGTGTAATAATCCCAGAGACTGGGATAGGTCAGGATGGCCGAGCTGTGATGTTATTACTATTATCACTATTATAATTAGTACTATTATCATTATTACTATTATCATTATTACTATTATTATTATTACTCATGTTAGAGGTTATGTGGTATTGTAGTTGTTGTCGTGTGCGAACGTGGGACGCACGTCGTTCCGAATGGTTTTGCATTTTTGTGAATGTATTTTAAAGTTATTTTTTTTGAAAGTAATATATGTTGTAACTTGTAAGTGAAAGTTGTAGTTATTTCTTACAGACGATAGCAAGTTGAATGCGTATTATGAACATGTAATTAATTCCATACGTCCAAACTAGAGCGCATAGGAAATTAGAATACGATTCTTGATTAAAACATTTTAAAAACTGTTACCGTTATGACTTATGAGTATTTAGTTAGTAATTATGTGTTTTTTTTAGTTGGAAGTCAACGACCAAGACTTTTATACATCAGCATTGAATATAACTGCACTTGAAATTGGGAAACAGTCTTTGAAACTAAAACAACTTGTTCATACATTTGATTGGATTTTTTACAGTGACTACACAAACGATGTAAATGCGTTCTATTTTCAATTTGCGAATAGTTTCAGTGAGTAATATCGGAAAAAGATATAGTACATGGCATATAATTATACGTATCGGTACCTGATTATTAATTATTCAGTAGCCAATAGTGTTGTACAATAGTTAAAAGATAAAATTCATCTTTAAAATAAAAGTCAGGCAACCAACCAAAATGGCAATTTAAAAAATTCAAATAAATCAACACAATTTAGAAGTCATTGAATAGTAATTTTCATGGCTAATCCACAATATTTCGGGTGAAGTATTAGTAGCAGAGTAAATCAAAAATATAAAATAGAACTCTAGGAAGTTCATTCACTTTATTCTCCCACTTAACTCAATACTTAATGTATTCGAAATTAAAAAATACATTTTTTATATTATTTAATGCTAAACTTTTTAAAAACAAGTTGAATTATTGATACTTTATTGAACACATTTAAAATGGAATTTTCGCAAGGTTAGGTTGCAATTATTTATACATTTGAACACTTTTCCTATATATAACAACTACCTAAACATAGCCATTATTAAAACTGTGTTTAATATGATATTATAAAGGATTTTAATTTTCCAGTGATTTCCACTGGTATCTTGCAAAATGGGTTCTTCTCCAACGATCGTCCTCAATATATGATTTACAGTGCCGTTGGATGGTTAATAGGTCATGAGATGACTCATGGTTTTGATAACACTGGCAGAATGTATGATTTGCATGGCAACATGGTAGACTGGTGGTCAGAGGAGATGAATAAACGATTTTTGGAAAAGGAGAAGTGCTTCATTAGACAGTATGAAAATTACACTGTTCATGAAATCGGTCTCAGGGTATGTGTAATAAAATAAATGTTTGAGATAAAGTTGTTGCGAGGTATAATTTCGAGGTTGAATTATCATTTATTGAAAATGTAATTTTTCCCGAATTTCGTAATCTACAGATCTCTAAAATTCTAATAATGATGTTACGTAACATGTCGTTATCACTAATATTATTTCTATCCCTATAATCGTTATCATTAATTGTGTGTAATGTAAAAAATGCTGTGAATTTGTTTTTTTTTTCATGTCATGCATGATACACATTTATCTTTTCACAATTGAATACGGTCAAAATACTATGAATAAGAACAACAAGATGTTATTTTTTAACGTCAACATTTATGGTCCAAATGGGGCGGGTCGTTTTTAGTTCATTCCATGCATGTACTTCTACGCTCAGTAAAGAGCGTTCGCGTCATTAAGTGCTTTCGCGAAGTTTCGTTCTTGTGACTTAGTCATGACATAACTTAGCTGTAAGCACGTGCAACCATACATAATGGATATACTATTTCTTATAAAAGAAAATTAATAGAGAAGAAGCACAAGTCAAACACACTTGAAGTGCTGAATACTGAGTGGTCTAACTACAGGTGTCGTTGAGAGGTTTTTAAATGAACTTGCAAATTGTTGATTGTGGTATAATTTATCGTAATATTTTCAAAAAACATGACACTTGAAATTTAAACTGATAAACTATTACTTAACAATTTTCAGTACTTGTCAGATTTGTTCACAATCACATAGCATTTACCAGAGTGAAGTCAGCACGGGTCATCCGATTTGTCACAAATGTAGTCCAGTGATACGGTTGTCACTAAATGTAATGGAGAGCTAACATCGAATCACTCTATAAATGTATACTGTTAACCTTGGTGTTTATGGTGTTTAATGATGGGATGAGAGCTTGTATGAGTTGAGCGAAAAGCAGAGGACTGCAAAATTCCAATCGCGGAATGGAAATCTTCTTTAAGGAAGCTACTCTGGTTTTAGACACCAGTAAGGTGGACGTTAAAACAGTGGACTTGGTGAAAACATAAATAACAGCTTCACAAGCTTTTTCAGAGCTATAACAAAAGTCAAGTCATATAGAGTTATATAAGAGTCAGATAAGTGGCCACCTCATCCTCAGAAGTTGTCTAAAAGTGCGAATGGCTTGATACGGTGACGTCACCAACACATATGCTACTGTATTTAAACTGTATGGTATAATTAGTTCAATTGGCTCATCTCGCCAAAGTATGCATTGATATGGACAATGCGTTGGATGTATGAGCATCTGTAGAAACATTTGCTTTATATCGGTACTAAAGACATATCTAGAAAGCCGGAAATCAATTAAAACACTTATAATATCTTTTTGGAATGTTGGTTCTTTGAGTAGATAGTCATTCAGTGTCAGATCACTGTCCATGACGCTTGATCCATCAAAAACTACTCTAAGTTCTATCGTGCTACTAGTTGGTTGGCAAATGTTCACTGGTTGGTGTTCGTCATGTAGTAGTACCTTTTCTATGTGATTTGAATCTTGGTATTCTCGCATAAGCTTTTTGTACAGAATACTAATGTCTGAGTGTTTGGACAAAAAAAAACTCCACTTGGTGTGAACGTCTAAGTGAATTACAGTATGAGTTATGGTCACTAAGTATATGTTTCTTAAATGGCGACTGTGGTACATATCGTCCACTATCGTCTCTTGAATGTGTGTTCTAATTGTGGTCTTTACACATTTTATCTTCAACTGACACTGTAGATACTCGTTTTCCCCAAAATGACTTAATGTTTTGTCCAATTATAGACACAACAAAAAAAAGCTTATACTTTCTTCAACAGCATCTTTTCTGGTAAGAAAGTTAATCTAATTAGCACTTTGGCGGTCAAAAGTAAAAAAAAAATTTAATTGTTTTCAAACGCGGCTGGAAAAACAACCAAAAAATTAAAGAAAAACGGGAATTTGTACGGAAAACCCGTTTAAAAAAAAATCGATTTTGGTATTTATTGAACTCTAAAAAAAAATTCCGTAAACACATGAAATATTCACTGAATGTTTATATTCACATTTAAAAATATTTTGACTCGTTTTGAACTGTTTATAGCCTTATAGACATTTTTTATAGCATTTTCTATTATTATAATTTTTCTTTAAACATGTCGATAAAAAATGTTGTTTCACTCGGTCAAAAGCTTGGAAATTATAATACAAGATTCCTGATATACCTATTATGCCAACAGCAGTTGAAAAATATTAAAAATGCTCAAGTACGATCTTGTTTTTAAAAGCATTTAAAGTCAAATTTTGAAAAAAATTATCAAATTAAAAATTAACAAATTATATTCTAGTTGAATATTTACAAAATGTTCAAATGTTATAGCTAATGATTTAAAATTAAAAACAAGTTCAATAAGCACACAAGTACTTAATTCTGAAACCAAAAAATCAAAAATATATATTATGTATATATCATATAAAATATAGGCGTAGGGAAAGTGGCACAGTACAACAGTGCATTGCAATAGCCCTTCCCTGGCCTTAACTGGCTGAGGAAGTCTGGTCCTTCAGGTTAGGGGTTTAGCACAGGGTTGACAACCCTGTCTTAGAAAAATTTTATTGTCATGTTACCAACACAAAATAAGCCTCGGACACAGAGAAATGGTTTTAATTTTGGACACGGAAATCGGATGGTTGATTTTAAGATAGCGACTTGGAATATATTAAGCCTCTATAGGAGTGGTGCATGTCAGAACCTGGTGGAGGTGTTAGGGTCATATAAAGTTAAAATAGCAGCTTTATAGGAAATAAGGTGGAAGGGAACAGGATAAGTAACAGTAAAAGATTATGAAATATACTTCTCAGGAATGGTAGACAGACACAGTTTTGGGAGCGGCTTCGCTGTGCACAAGTCAGTTGTACCACATATTAAAGAATTCAGGCCAATTTCGGAAAGGATAGCAGTGATGAGAATAAAAAGCAGACCGATGGATCTTATATTAATATGTGTACATGCCCCACGGACACAAATGAAGATCACATTAAGGATTCTTTCTAAGAAGATCTAGATACAACATATGAAAGGCTGCCAGGAAACGTTATAAAAATTTTGCTAGGAGATCTGAACGCCAAATGTGGAAGGAAAAACACTTTCTACCAATTATAGGAAGTGAAAGCGTTCATGACACTTGCAATGACAATGGGCTGAGAGTTATATCATTTGCAGCATCCAAGGACATGATTATAAGTAGTACAACCTTTCCTCACAAAGATATACACAAGATAACTTGGAAGTCACCAGGTGGTAAGACAGCTAATCAGATTGACCATGTACTAATACAAAAGTGCTTCAGGTCCTGTATCATTGATGTAAGAAGCTTTAGAGGGGCTGACTGGGATACTGATCATTTCCTGGTCCTACCAACTCTAAGAATTAACTTATTGAGTCATAAAAACTGAGGGAAAAAAGAAAGACAAACCTCAACGTAGAGGCAATTAAAGAACCAGAAGTTCAAAGAAATTTTATGAAAAAAATGGATAAAAATATTAAAGACCTCAACCTCAACTTACAAGATATAGACGAGGACTGGAACAAAGTCAATAAAATTCTTATGGAGACTGCAGAACAAGAAATTGGTTCAATGAAGAAAAAAATAATGAATGGTTTAATGAGGTGTGTAGGAAAGCGGTTTAACAGCGGAAATTATCGAGAGTGAGTTTTCTGATGTTGCAATATCAAGACACAAAGGAGAAATACGAAATAGAACGTAGAAAATGCAAACATATAATTCAAAGGGAAAAAAGAAATTTCTTAATGGAATGTTAGAAGAAGCAGAAAGAAATTGTTCCCATGACAAAGTAAGAAATTTCTTCAGGATCGTCAAAAAAACATCAACACTTCAACCCAAGTCTAAAAGCGGTTAAAAGTGCAGGGGGTTGTATTATTATGGAACATGGAAAAAAGGCTGAGAGATGGAGAGAATATTTTATAGAGTTACTCAATAGCAATATACCAGCAAACCCTATAGGAAAGACAGCATTTCAAAAAGCCGAACCTTTGGATATAACCCAGGAGGAAACTGATAAAGCAATTATAGACGCCTCAAAAATTGGAAGGCTCCCGGACCAGACAACATCCAAGCAGAACTGATAAAATATAGTGGGAAAGAAATGCGGTATTTCATATTTAAAGCTTGTCAGAAGACGTGGCGTGAAGCACAGATGCCTATAAGTTGGAAGGAGGCCATAATCATACCTCTACATAAGAAGGGTGACAAAACAGATTGTTCTAAGAGGTTTATCCCTGTTAAATACAGCATACAATGTTTTTTTCAAGATGTTACTGAGCCGATTAACACCATATGCAGAAGAGTGCCTAGGACAGTACCAATGCGGGTTCCGCAAAGGAAAATCGACAATGGAACAGCTTTCAATAATTGGACAAATTATTGAGAAGAATATGAATATCGTCAGAATTTTCGGCAGATTTTTGTGGATTTTAGAAAAGCATATGACAGCCCATAAGGAGAGCCTGTACAATATTATGGAAGAATTTGGAATACCTAACAAGCTTATATCACTCACCAAAATGTGCATGGAAGGGACAAAATACCAAGTAAGGGTCGATATAGCATACTATCTGACGCCTTCACAGCAGAAACTGGCCTTAAACAAGGTGATGCACTATCCCCGCTACTGTTTAACTTAGCACTTGAAAAGGCGGTAAGAATTATGCAAATGCAGAAAGTGGGTTAGCGATCAATGAACATCGAGTGCAGATTTTAGGTTTTTGTTGATGATCTGAACATCCTCGATGAATCACTAGAGGATGCTTTAAATCTAACTTAGCTCTCGAAAACGCTGCAGCAAAAGTAGGGTTACAGATTAATGTGGAAAAAACAAAAGTTCTAGAAATTCTCGACAGCGTCCCACCACAAGACGTATTTAAATCAATAGCTTTTGAAAAAGTGGAAGAATTCTTATATTTAGTTGCGCTTTTTAGTACAAAATAATGATTGGTCACGGGGGATAAGTGCGAGGATATCAAAGGCAGAAAGAGCCTCTTTTGCACTATCAAAATTCTTTAAGTCAAAAGCGCTGTCTAAGAAGACAAAAGTAAGGTTAAACACTGCAATAATAAGGCCTCTCTCACTTATGGGTGTGAAGTATGGACAACAACAAGCGTGACGAAAAGAAGACTTAGAACCTTCGAAAACAAAATATGGAGAAAGATATGTGGACCAGTTCGCGACGCAAGAACAAATGAGTGGAGAAGGAAGTTCAATAAGGAATTACAGGAAGAACTGGGCCAAGCACCAATCACTAGCTACATAAAGGGACAAAGATTATAATGGTTTGGGCACATAATGAGAAGAAGCGAAGAAGAAATCATTAGGGCAGTGATAGAATGGCAACCAGAAGTTTAGAGGCCTCAAGGCAGACCAAGGCTCTTCATGTGGCTTGACATAATAGAAGAGGATCTTAAAACTGTGGGAGTAAAAGAATGGAAGGAAATTATACAAGATCGAGAGAAATGGAGGGACATAGTTTTGGCTATAATAGAGTTATAAAAGCCAGTTATGATGATGACGATTATATAATATATAATATGGCCTGGTTACACCAACGTTTTTCTAGATTCAAATTGTTATACCACGTGTGATATCGGACAATTTCATACTTGGTACACTGTTCGTTATCAAGTTTAATCAATGGGTAATTTCATAAATTAAACAAGCAAAATGACTTAAATAACTCTTAAATTCAAACCAGCTATATTCAACCTACCATATTCTACTATATTCTAATACCTTCTTAATAAATTAATTTACAATTAATAATTCCTTAAAGTACAATTTCGGTTTAATCATATTGTAATATAAAAAAATGCATAGTATATAATACATAGATACCTAAAAATTAAAAATCAAGAAAGTTCACAGGGCGATCTTTGACTTGGAAAGTTTCTATAGTTATTTTATGTTCAAATTTTCATGAAATTATATATTGTTAAATAACCAAAAATAATGATTTGAGTGATTTATTCGTAATTTAAAAATAATATTCGTGGGTACCTACTCGACATTTTTTGAATTTAGAGTATATTATTATATTTTACACACACAATGACTTTTTAAACGTATTTTTTTTTGCAAAAATGAATTTAATCTACTGTAGTACTAATGCTTAGGAATTTAAATTCCTATAATTACAATAATATCATGAAATAAACTTAATTACTAAATAATATTTTAGTCTATCAGACAGCTCAGAATCAAATTTAACACCATCCATTAAAGTGACCCACTTGTAAGTTGTAACCTACTGTCAGAGATGGGAAAAATACTAAAAAATGTAAGTATCGCGATACTAGATACTTGGATTTAGAGTATCGAGATACTAGATACTCGATACTCAATACATCTGAAAACATTAGTCATATCCCACACATCCACAGAATTTTATTAAAATGTTATTTATGCACAATTAAGTAGGTTGTTAATCTAGACAAACGCATTTAACTATAAATTTCCAAATATTAGTTAATAGTGTAATTATGTAATAATAATAAGTCAACCGTTAAATTAAATAAATAATAATAAAAATAAATTATAGACATCATCATATCGAATACTGAATAGTATACATGACACGACAAAAAACATACGGTAAAGACATTAAGCCCCATTAAACGTGTATGTGTGGTGCATCACAGTACATAGACATAAATTTATATGGCTAATAAGTTGAAAAATAATTTCGTACAAGTTGTACTGCAATTAAATTATGGATTTATAAATTTAAATGCATCTCTCATGTTATTTTACACATATTATAGTAGTATACTAAAACATAGTCAAACAGTTACGGTTGCATGGTAGATAGGCGAGTAAAAATAATCCTAAAAAATTAATTTTTTTAAGTATCGCATTAGTATCGAGTATTTTTTGACAAAATTGTTTTGTCAAATACTCGATACGTTGTCTAAAAATGTATCGCGATACAAGATACTCGGTACTTTAAATAATTATATCAAGATACAAGATACAATTGTATCTAAGATACGTATCTTAGATACTTGTAACGAAGATACTGCCTAACCCTGCCTACTGTTAGATATTACTGTGGTGTCCACTTGCCGCTTTTTTATGATTAATATTAATTTTGTTTTACTAAAATTATTTAATCTAAACAGTATTAAATTAGTGCATAGTATTACCATAGTAGTGTATGTATAAACTATTATTTACTTTATGTTCACGTATACAAAAAAGTAAATTTGTTTTTTCAATATAATAAAAAATAGTTGTATCTACATTTATCTATATTAGATAAAAATGTGAAATGCATTTATCTTTATCTGTATCTAGATAAATGCGGATAAAATTAAGTGTATTTTATCTAGATGAAATTTGTGTTATCTATTCTTAAGTCTTAACACTGTAATGAGGTGTAATTGATATTTTAAAAAACACCGATCAATTATATTTAAAAAAATGTATAAATATATTTTGCTTATCTACAATTTATGCCGAATACTCATATAACCACCCCCTCTCAAACCTATATTTTCTTATATTTAAACCATCCCAACCAAGGACTAAGACCTAGCCCAATGGCTTATTTTCCGCAGGTGAACGGCACCCTAACGCTGGGTGATAATATCGCTGACAATGGAGGCTTGTCTCTGACGTACCACGCGTACAGAGAGTGGGCCAAGGGACAAGACGAACCACTGTTGCCCGGGCTCCAAAAGTACACGCCGCAGCAGATATTCTGGTTGAACGCCGCCAATATGTGGTGCTCAAAGGAAAGTCAGGAGTTGAAGGAGATAATTATCTCCAGCAGCAAACATTCTCCCAACCGTTTCCGAGTCATCGGCTCGTTCTCCAACATGAAAGAATTCAGTGACGACTTCCAATGTGCTCTAGGATCCAACATGAACCCAGTCAAGAAGTGCCAGGTGTGGTGAAACCACTCTCTGATCATGCATATTTCATTATTGTAATTGTTAATATTTGTTTATAACAAATAGTGTGAGTGAAACCATTAACAACCAGCAACGCATTATCATAATCATATAACGTGTGCTTTTTACATAATACTTACATATATTTTTTTTAACGTAATGTAAAGATGAATTTTATCTATAACATATGCGACAAAAAAAAAATGTATAATTAAGAAATGTTTTACTATTTTAATACTTACTTTTATTAAATTATACTTAGATACTATTTTATCCTTAATAAACGTTAAAAACAATTCTACTGCATATAATAATTATTTTAAACACTTTTCAGTCGATTTCTACTGCGTGTATAGCTGGAAACACTCCGATAGCTCTTTTCAGCTCACATTCTATCCACCACTCACCAGTTTTCGGATTTGTTGCTGTTGTTGTGTATAACGTAGCCTAAATAATTATTAATAGCATACCACTACAGCATACTGCATACACTTATCCCCAATCATGCCCAGTGCCCACCGACAGATTACATCAAGGAAAATTGTAATGTTCTACTGACTAGCTTAGTTTTAATCTTTATTTGTCATTTAATTTAGCTGAATATTGTCATAGAACTTATTTGAACGAGGACTGTTTATGTTTTTTTTGTGGCATCGTCTTCATCTCTAGAAAAATCATCTATGAAATGGTTTTCATATATAATGTTCATATACTATTTTTGAATAAGATGATAAGTTGTATTGTTTTAGATATTAATAATAATAATATTAGTATGATTTATATTTAAATGTCCCAAATACTATACAAAAACTTTATAAAAAAGAAGCAAAAATTCCCATTACAATAATACCATCATTTTTTTTTTTATATAGACACTCAATTATGCAACCGATTAGAAAACGAGCATCATTTAACTTTTGCCATTTTTGACGATTCTTTATCTTAACTTAACTAACAATTAAGTATGGATATAAATATATAATAAAAAACCAATGCACTCAAACAATAATAAATAATAACTGGTTCGTATCATCTATAATATATATTATAATATATTATATCATAATTTATAATAGGATTATATTATTAATTATTATACATGCGTGTACGTAAGTACAGTAGTTGCGACGCTGCAGTAGAACGCTACTTCATTTTGTAGTTATTAACTTAGTGCCGCTAAATACACCTTACCTATGTAGCGAAGTACTTAAGTGAGCTAGTGTTTGTTGGTTAGTGTGGCGAAAATTAATACTATTTTGCCACTACCTTCAACCTATTTGGTGATAGTTAAAGTATAACAATTATATTTATTTATACATATATTATATGTATAATGATGCACTCATCGACTCATCATATTAGTGCATTTGTTGGTTTTAATCCAAGATTAACTCACGTAGTTAAATCTCGTTCAGTGACCAAATGTTAAATCAGTACAAACTATGAGCTACCAATTTTAAATTAGAACATTTAAAAAAAATGTAGCGTACAATTAGAACAGTGGTAAATTCAAACAACAACGTTGGAACTTAGTATGATTAATTACATTTAAAAGAAGTAGCGATAGCAATATCGAAAATATAATAACATGAATGTACAGAATGTAAGTTACTTAGTTATACAAAATCAGAACATTTTTTATATACCTAGATGGTAATGACTTCAGACTTATTTATATTGAAATGTATACATTATACATAGGCGTAGGACGTTTGCACATCGTTATTGTTTAAAAAGACATAAGATGTAATGCCATCTTTATCATTATGAATAACAATTATTGCACTTTTTGAGCATCAGGATTTTTATAAATTACATAATTACGTACATTATTGTGGTATAAATAGTCAATTTCAAAACAATAAATTATGTTTATAATAGAATTGTAAAATATTTAAATTCGAAATAAATTACAAAACTATTATTTACATTCACAAAAAAAAAAAAAAATAGGACCGGTCCAATGTGTCATCTACCGATAAATGTTTGGTCATATTCATAATTTTTCACATCACATTCACTAACCATAATATTGTTAATCGTTAATTTATTAATGCTGTGGTGCGTAATGATATTTTTGTCAATAGTTTGGTACATCGTTGCGACTAATGTAATTAATAATTATTATCATTTAAGTATACTAATAAACAATTGTTATAAAATTTGTTTGTGATAATACCTGAAAATATAATATTATGTAATCATAATAATATTTAAGTAATGGCCAGTCATGGATATTGTATTGTATTAGTAAATGCTAAAATCGTATATACTTACAGTAAAAACTAACATAGTTTACGTAAAGCGATCGTCAACAATAACATAAATTGAACCGGGTAGAATATAATTTTTATTTGTAATCGTCTTCTTTTTTAATATTTATTATAATACTTTTTAGAAGTCAACAATATCAAAGGGAATGACTAGTAAATAATTATATGAACTTATACGTAAATGTTCAGAAAAAAATATTGACAAAAAGTCATGATATTATAGATTCGTGCTCTTTTGGCATGCAGTTTGGAGTTGAATGTCCTATCCGTTAGGTATGTACTATCTTTGGTAAAAATGGTGTGTGAGCATATCATTAAGATTAAAACAGATATGTCAGAGAAGTAGTACCTAATACCTATAGTTGCTGCTTTGAACAACCTAGCGTTTTTGACCAGACAGTGGCTATACTATTTATTTTATAATGCATTTTTCTGTTTTAATAAAATACCCATCAATAAATATCAAATCGTTTTGATATTTTCAATATTATTGAAGTACCTTCACTTCTTTCAATAAACATAACGGTCAATAATATTGTCAATTAGGTACTTAAGATTTTGACATGGAATTATAATATAATATTATTCTATGACTGTGGCTGACATCCTCAGCCTTGTCAATCAACAATAAGGATATAGATACCTACTATCGTTGATTATAAATATTGTTTATAATTAATGATACTATGATTGCACAATGAGCAATAATATAACGGAGCCGAATGTTCTTAGTTAGCAGCAGTGGATACTGAAACGTGTACCTATACTGTATTCTATCGGAGGAGCACAGAAATGAGTATGTTTTACGGATTATATTATCTTATCATTATGATTATATGGAGGTGGGCCGTGGAGGTAGCGGAGAGACCGTACCATATTATTATGGTGCGATAATTCTAGTCGTACATTTTCGATGGCGACCTGCGATTTTGTATTGACGAGTTCGATATTTTAGCCTAATAATAGGTATTGAAACTCTGAAGGACCCTAATGGTTGTGAACTACTTGTTTTCTGTATTAATAATATAAAAATGTATATTATTATTATTATTTATTTTTATGAATGTATCTTGTAAATTAATATATAATTTTATGAGTAATGTAAGTATTATTGTTGGTCAGTGCCTCAGTGGCATGGAAGTCAAATCGTACAGTTGTAACCAATCATAGATTTTGTATTCATCTAAGATCGGTGGGCGTAAGGGACTACAGACTCAGCGTTGCCAGGTCTCCGGGAAATTCCCGTGGCGCGGGGAAATTCTGTAGAGAAATCATAAAAAGGGAATGCGGGGAATCTAGAGTATACATACATCAAATAAAGGGAAATATACACTTATCATAAATTACATTTTAAAACACAATTATACTTTTTTTTACTGTTACCACGATTTGAGATAATACTATCATAGTTCATGCTGTTACTCAACAGCATAAACAATAGGCGTGTTTTGGCGGATTAAACTGTTTAATAAATAAGTTTATGGTTATAGAATACGGTTAGAAAACGTTTACTAGAACGCCAAAACGAATTGCTTGAACATGTTTACTGAAATATTTGATAACACTTATCATAGAAATACCGGGCATACAAAAATACAAAATACAAATTTCTAAAATCAAGTCCAAGTATAATAATCTCTACTTGTGTATAAGTTTTTATTTTTTACTAGTGTAAAGACATTTGTACAATACTTTATTTTGTGAGCATGAGTTTTTCACGGAAGAAGTTGTCCCTGATTTTAATGATGATGAACGACATTGTAGAGTCTGATGATATTGTTACTAGCAATATAGTAATGACGAAACCTAAATGTAATTTTAAAAAATTAACTTTATTAAGTACAGTAATTCGGAATGAGCATTTTCGTCCAAAAGCTGATATTGAAGACTGGATCATTAAGTATAGTGCTCATGATTTCCATGTTAACTATAGGATGACCCAAGACACTTTTTATAATTTACTTAATTTCCTACAACAAGTTTCCTGTTCGTCTCTGATAAAATCAATGAAATCGTAATTAGTACTTTCCATAATTAAAATTATTAAAATGTACTTGTGTATTATATAGGCAAATCTACTATTGGTTTGAATTATGTAAAATTACTTAAAGTAAATTTATTAAATTAATATTTTATTGTTATCACGTTTTTATCATAAACTTTTTAGTAACCAAATCTCAGTAAACCCTCTTACCAGGTCGAAATCGACGGTTACAAAATTCACTAAACTCGTTCACGAAATTAGTTACCCGGTTACAGTAACCGTAATCGCGAAAACGATATCAGTAAACAGTTAACTAGCGGTTAGCGCCGGTTACACCGCCAAAACACGCCTANCTAATTGTTATTAATTTTCTTTATTATTATTATTATATTATAATAATATGTGGTTTATTTTCCTAATTTAAATTTTTTAAATGTTAATCAAAGTCTGATTTGTTAATTTGTAAATCTTTATTTAATTCTAATTGTTATTAATTTTCTTTATTATTATTATTATATTATAATAATATGTGGTTTATTTTCCTAATTTAAATTTTTTAAATGTTAATCAAAGTCTGATTTGTTAATTTGTAAATCTTTATTTAATTCTAATTGTTATTAATTTTCTTTATTATTATTATTATATTATAATAATATGTGGTTTATTTTCCTAATTTAAATTTTTTAAATGTTAATCAAAGTCTGATTTGTTAATTTGTAAATCTTTATTTAATTCTAATTGTTATTAATTTTCTTTATTATTATTATTATATTATAATAATATGTGGTTTATTTTCCTAATTTAAATTTTTTAAATGTTAATCAAAGTCTGATTTGTTAATTTGTAAATCTTTATTTAATTCTAATTGTTATTAATTTTCTTTATTATTATTATTATATTATAATAATATGTGGTTTATTTTCCTAATTTAAATTTTTTAAATGTTAATCAAAGTCTGATTTGTTAATTTGTAAATCTTTATTTAATTCTAATTGTTATTAATTTTCTTTATTATTATTATTATATTATAATAATATGTGGTTTATTTTCCTAATTTAAATTTTTTAAATGTTAATCAAAGTCTGATTTGTTAATTTGTAAATCTTTATTTAATTCTAATTGTTATTAATTTTCTTTATTATTATTATTATATTATAATAATATGTGGTTTATTTTCCTAATTTAAATTTTTTAAATGTTAATCAAAGTCTGATTTGTTAATTTGTAAATCTTTATTTAATTCTAATTGTTATTAATTTTCTTTATTATTATTATTATATTATAATAATATGTGGTTTATTTTCCTAATTTAAATTTTTTAAATGTTAATCAAAGTCTGATTTGTTAATTTGTAAATCTTTATTTAATTCTAATTGTTATTAATTTTCTTTATTATTATTATTATATTATAATAATATGTGGTTTATTTTCCTAATTTAAATTTTTTAAATGTTAATCAAAGTCTGATTTGTTAATTTGTAAATCTTTATTTAATTCTAATTGTTATTAATTTTCTTTATTATTATTATTATATTATAATAATATGTGGTTTATTTTCCTAATTTAAATTTTTTAAATGTTAATCAAAGTCTGATTTGTTAATTTGTAAATCTTTATTTAATTCTAATTGTTATTAATTTTCTTTATTATTATTATTATATTATAATAATATGTGGTTTATTTTCCTAATTTAAATTTTTTAAATGTTAATCAAAGTCTGATTTGTTAATTTGTAAATCTTTATTTAATTCTAATTGTTATTAATTTTCTTTATTATTATTATTATATTATAATAATATGTGGTTTATTTTCCTAATTTAAATTTTTTAAATGTTAATCAAAGTCTGATTTGTTAATTTGTAAATCTTTATTTAATTCTAATTGTTATTAATTTTCTTTATTATTATTATTATATTATAATAATATGTGGTTTATTTTCCTAATTTAAATTTTTTAAATGTTAATCAAAGTCTGATTTGTTAATTTGTAAATCTTTATTTAATTCTAATTGTTATTAATTTTCTTTATTATTATTATTATATTATAATAATATGTGGTTTATTTTCCTAATTTAAATTTTTTAAATGTTAATCAAAGTCTGATTTGTTAATTTGTAAATCTTTATTTAATTCTAATTGTTATTAATTTTCTTTATTATTATTATTATATTATAATAATATGTGGTTTATTTTCCTAATTTAAATTTTTTAAATGTTAATCAAAGTCTGATTTGTTAATTTGTAAATCTTTATTTAATTCTAATTGTTATTAATTTTCTTTATTATTATTATTATATTATAATAATATGTGGTTTATTTTCCTAATTTAAATTTTTTAAATGTTAATCAAAGTCTGATTTGTTAATTTGTAAATCTTTATTTAATTCTAATTGTTATTAATTTTCTTTATTATTATTATTATATTATAATAATATGTGGTTTATTTTCCTAATTTAAATTTTTTAAATGTTAATCAAAGTCTGATTTGTTAATTTGTAAATCTTTATTTAATTCTAATTGTTATTAATTTTCTTTATTATTATTATTATATTATAATAATATGTGGTTTATTTTCCTAATTTAAATTTTTTAAATGTTAATCAAAGTCTGATTTGTTAATTTGTAAATCTTTATTTAATTCTAATTGTTATTAATTTTCTTTATTATTATTATTATATTATAATAATATGTGGTTTATTTTCCTAATTTAAATTTTTTAAATGTTAATCAAAGTCTGATTTGTTAATTTGTAAATCTTTATTTAATTCTAATTGTTATTAATTTTCTTTATTATTATTATTATATTATAATAATATGTGGTTTATTTTCCTAATTTAAATTTTTTAAATGTTAATCAAAGTCTGATTTGTTAATTTGTAAATCTTTATTTAATTCTAATTGTTATTAATTTTCTTTATTATTATTATTATATTATAATAATATGTGGTTTATTTTCCTAATTTAAATTTTTTAAATGTTAATCAAAGTCTGATTTGTTAATTTGTAAATCTTTATTTAATTCTAATTGTTATTAATTTTCTTTATTATTATTATTATATTATAATAATATGTGGTTTATTTTCCTAATTTAAATTTTTTAAATGTTAATCAAAGTCTGATTTGTTAATTTGTAAATCTTTATTTAATTCTAATTGTTATTAATTTTCTTTATTATTATTATTATATTATAATAATATGTGGTTTATTTTCCTAATTTAAATTTTTTAAATGTTAATCAAAGTCTGATTTGTTAATTTGTAAATCTTTATTTAATTCTAATTGTTATTAATTTTCTTTATTATTATTATTATATTATAATAATATGTGGTTTATTTTCCTAATTTAAATTTTTTAAATGTTAATCAAAGTCTGATTTGTTAATTTGTAAATCTTTATTTAATTCTAATTGTTATTAATTTTCTTTATTATTATTATTATATTATAATAATATGTGGTTTATTTTCCTAATTTAAATTTTTTAAATGTTAATCAAAGTCTGATTTGTTAATTTGTAAATCTTTATTTAATTCTAATTGTTATTAATTTTCTTTATTATTATTATTATATTATAATAATATGTGGTTTATTTTCCTAATTTAAATTTTTTAAATGTTAATCAAAGTCTGATTTGTTAATTTGTAAATCTTTATTTAATTCTAATTGTTATTAATTTTCTTTATTATTATTATTATATTATAATAATATGTGGTTTATTTTCCTAATTTAAATTTTTTAAATGTTAATCAAAGTCTGATTTGTTAATTTGTAAATCTTTATTTAATTCTAATTGTTATTAATTTTCTTTATTATTATTATTATATTATAATAATATGTGGTTTATTTTCCTAATTTAAATTTTTTAAATGTTAATCAAAGTCTGATTTGTTAATTTGTAAATCTTTATTTAATTCTAATTGTTATTAATTTTCTTTATTATTATTATTATATTATAATAATATGTGGTTTATTTTCCTAATTTAAATTTTTTAAATGTTAATCAAAGTCTGATTTGTTAATTTGTAAATCTTTATTTAATTCTAATTGTTATTAATTTTCTTTATTATTATTATTATATTATAATAATATGTGGTTTATTTTCCTAATTTAAATTTTTTAAATGTTAATCAAAGTCTGATTTGTTAATTTGTAAATCTTTATTTAATTCTAATTGTTATTAATTTTCTTTATTATTATTATTATATTATAATAATATGTGGTTTATTTTCCTAATTTAAATTTTTTAAATGTTAATCAAAGTCTGATTTGTTAATTTGTAAATCTTTATTTAATTCTAATTGTTATTAATTTTCTTTATTATTATTATTATATTATAATAATATGTGGTTTATTTTCCTAATTTAAATTTTTTAAATGTTAATCAAAGTCTGATTTGTTAATTTGTAAATCTTTATTTAATTCTAATTGTTATTAATTTTCTTTATTATTATTATTATATTATAATAATATGTGGTTTATTTTCCTAATTTAAATTTTTTAAATGTTAATCAAAGTCTGATTTGTTAATTTGTAAATCTTTATTTAATTCTAATTGTTATTAATTTTCTTTATTATTATTATTATATTATAATAATATGTGGTTTATTTTCCTAATTTAAATTTTTTAAATGTTAATCAAAGTCTGATTTGTTAATTTGTAAATCTTTATTTAATTCTAATTGTTATTAATTTTCTTTATTATTATTATTATATTATAATAATATGTGGTTTATTTTCCTAATTTAAATTTTTTAAATGTTAATCAAAGTCTGATTTGTTAATTTGTAAATCTTTATTTAATTCTAATTGTTATTAATTTTCTTTATTATTATTATTATATTATAATAATATGTGGTTTATTTTCCTAATTTAAATTTTTTAAATGTTAATCAAAGTCTGATTTGTTAATTTGTAAATCTTTATTTAATTCTAATTGTTATTAATTATCTTTATTATTATTATTATATTATAATAATATGTGGTTTATTTTCCTAATTTAAATTTTTTAAATGTTAATCAAAGTCTGATTCGTTGATTTGTAAATCTTTATTTAATTATAATTTGTTATTATTATTATATAAGGTTTATATTCCTAATTTAAATTTTAAAAATGTAAACCAAAGTCTGATTTGTATAATATAATAATTAAAAGATAATTCGTTAATTTTCTTTATTATCTTATCAATAATAAGTAACTTTTATTTAAAAATTGAAATAAAAAATAATTTGTAGATTTGTAAATGTTAAATCAATTATAAACTAAAATTATCGAGTTTTTCACTATACAGTTAATCAGTTAATGGCCACCAATCACCATTAACAATGTAATAAATATGTATATATATATATATATATTAGGATAATAATATAGATGACGGGAATTTTGATATCCAAAGGGAATTTTTTTGATTTTGAGTGGGAAAATAGATTTGAATGTACTGGCAACACTGCCAGTGTTGCCAGGTAGCAGGGAAATTCCCGCGGTGCGGGGAAATTTTACAACAATATAGCAAAAAGGGAATGCGGGGAAGTTAGAACAGTATACTTGGAATACAGGGAACTTTCAGATTTTAGTAAAATAGTAATTTTTTTTATCCAGTTTTGTCACAATAAACAAAAAATAATCTTTTATCACTTATCAGATAACTTAATCAGTAATAAATCACCAAATATCCAAGTTCCATCATAAAATGGTATTATCATCCATGATTGGGTACTACTATTTATTACAGGGGGCCGATTTTGATAACGCGTGTTGGACGTTGGTTGTATTGAGCATTTGAGCGTAGTGATAACGATAAACGATTACGCTCAAAACTTTTCTAGTCGTTTCCAGCGTAAATGCGTAATCGACGTAGTCACTACTCACTAGTCACGTCGATCACGCGTTAGTAGAATCGCCCCCTTGATAATCATGAGTGGTTCAGAGTGTTCAGACACGTCAGGGCCTTCAACGCCAAAAAAAACTCGTGCCATCAGAAATGAACTATCAAAATCTGAAAAAAAAAGGACAAACAGGAAGTTGTTTCGACAAGAATGGTTGACAATTGATAAATTTAAAAATTGGCTGGCTGAGGTTCCAAACGATCAAACCAAAGCTAAATGCAAAGCATGCAATATTATTGTGGCATGTGGTAAAAGTGAACTGGAGAAACATAATAAAGGAAAAAAACACAAACATAACATCCAAAGCTTAAAAGGTACATTTAAATTAGATACTCTATTCAGTGGTTCACCTCAAAACAGTCAAGTCACTAAAACCAAAAACCAGTCTAAACTAGCTGAAATAAAAATATCAGCTTTTTTTGCTGAACATAACATTGCTTTCCATTTAATAGACCACCTTACACCACTTCTGAAAGGAGTTTTTCCAGATTCTAAGGTATGTAGTGATATGGAACTTCACCGTACTAAATGTACTAGTATCATTAATAACATAATTGCACCTGTTGAAGTGTCTGATTTAGTTGATTTACTTAAAAACAACCCCTTCTCGGTTTTAGTCGATGAAAGTACTGACTTAACGTGTCATAAGTTTTTATGTTTACTTGTACGATTTGTTCATCCAATCGAAGGTACTGTACATACCAAACTACTAGAACTTGTGAGCATAGACGCTAAAGATTGTTCTGCTCAAGCAATCTTTAGTGAGTTTAAGCAATGTTTAGGTGATAAAAATATACCCTTGGAAAATATTATTGGTGTAGCTTGTGACGGTGCTAGTGTTATGGTTGGTAAACACAATTCATTTATGACACATATCACCAAAGCATCACCTGATGTGATAACAATGCGCTGTATATGCCATTCATCGGCATTAATAGCAAGTAAGGCAACCGCACAGTTACCAAGATCAGCAGAGCATATGATTAGGTCGATAGCATCATATGTATCTGGTAGTGCTAAAAGATCCGCTCAATTAAATGAGATACAAGACTACTTTGATGGACAACGTAAGCAAATATTAAAGTTAGCAGATACCCGGTGGTTGGCTATGCACCAATGCGTTGTAAGATTACTGGAATGTTGGGAAAGTCTTACTCAATATTTCCAAATTGCAAAATTTGAAGATAAATTGAAATCTGCAGAAAACATTCATTCAGAACTTCTAAACCCATTTACCAAATGTTATTTTCATTTTTTAAAATTTGTATTGGATTACTTCAACAAATTCAACAGTTTATTTCAGAGCCGTTCAATTATAATACATAAATTGTTTAGTTTATCGCTGAGTTTAATTAAATCCATAACTCAAAATTTTATCAAACCAAAACTAATAACAGACAATATTTTTAAAATTGATTTCAATAGTAAATTAAATCAATTACCAATACTTGAAGTTTTTGTTGGGACTGAATGTCAAAATGTATTAAATTTACAACCCGAAAACCAAATAATTCTTTTTAAAGAAAAATGTTTGAACTTTTATATTACTGCTGCTCAAGAAATTGTGAAAAGATTGCCTCTCGATAATGCCCTTATTCATGAACTAACTCTCATTGACCCTAATATAGCTCTGAATTTAGAAAACCGAACAGATATGAATAATTTTCCTTTTTTAATATCAAAGTTTCGAAAATATATTAATGAAGATAAAGTTATTGAGGAATGGCGCCAACTTCCGTGTGCATTTAATTTAAAAGAAATAGAACACCTAAAATCTTTAAATATAGCGGAAATGTGGCATGAATTATCTCTACTAAAAGAATATGTTGATAATAGCCCAAGATTTTTTAACATTTGCAAACTTGCAAAACTGGTACTGGCATTGCCTCATTCCAATGCAGAGGCCGAAAGGGTATTTTCAATAGTGACTGATGTCAAAACAAAAAAAAGAAATAGGATTGGAGATAAGTCCTTGAATTCAGTAGCTGTGATAAGATCTTCTTTTCAAGACAAAAATATAAACTGCATCTCATATAAAGTAGTAAGCAAACACCTCGAACTCCATAACTATAAAAATTTGTATGAAAAAAAATGAAGACTGCTCTAAATTATCATTTGTTAAAAAAATTTAAATAATTAATAGTTCTATACTTTTATTTGTACCTACTTTACTTTCTCATGTTATTGTTTTTATATTAGTTTAAGTAAAATTTAAATCAAGGCTGATTTGTTAAAAAAAGTTTAAATAATTAATAGTTCTATACTTTTATTTGTACTTTACTTTCTCATGTTATTGTTTTTACCTTAGTTTAAGAAAATTTAAATCAAGGCTGATTTAGTGATTTTTATAAGTAAACATTGTTCACATTATATTCTGTTTTTCTTAGTTAACAATAAATTGTTAAATGTAATATCAAAAGTATTATTATATTACGTATTACGTTATTATTATAATTCCTCATACTAGTATTATTAAATATTATTTATTGAATTTTTTTTAACCAATAAATTATATGTTAATATTGGGTTGACATTTTATTTTATTTTTCATTTAATAGTTCACAGTAATACCATAGAACAAAACAGTGTGGTATAGTGTATGGTAATTGGTAGTACAGTTCACTGTTCAAATTAATGTTATATTTTATGCTTTTTTTTTTTTGGTTGGTTGGTTTTGGCGCAGGGAAATTTTGAATACAATTGGGAAGTTTTAAGGTTATAAGTGGGAAATTCATTCTCAAAGTACTGGCAACACTGACTACAGTCCCTTCAAAAAAAAAATTAGCTCACTACCATGTCAAACTATCACTAATCGCCACTGGTTAGTAGTTACACTTACCAATACATGTTATTATGTATAGTAAACATACGAAAAAAGTCACGTCACACTAGCTAGCGCTGCTTAATGGGTAGATTGGAAAGAGTAGCTCTAGAAAGCGCTGATCAGACTCGAATTTGTATCAAATTTAATAAAGAACATTCGGCGCCACTCATGGTCTCAACCAAAACGAAAACTGCTAGCTTTCATTCAATAAGTGGCATTATTTTGGTAAAATATTATTTCATGAATATTATAATCTTGATTTTATTCAATTGTGTTTAGAAAAAATGTAAACAGCCAATTTTTTGATCTATTTATTCTACACATACCTAATATTGATTTATGGCGATAAGCAACGAGTCATCGGATGGGCAATGATCGCTCACAAACCTCGTAAAACATCCTATGGCTTGGCTATGAGGTCCCAGTGTGTATCGGACCCAATCTCAACTAATTTAATAAGGAGCAATGCTTTTGTAAAAAAAAATAATCTTGTCGTCAAATCGCCGCCCATTGTTTCGCGCACCGACTAAGACGATATTACTATCTTAAGGTAATGTTTTAGCTGATAGTAAATGATAATAAAAAATGTTTGTTGAAATAATTTAACTCTTTTGTTTTTGAATCCTGAAAGTTTAAATTTGTATTAAATTAATTTTTAAAAAATTCAGAATATATACAATTTATAAATATAATTTTTAGACCAATTTTGATGGTAATAACTTTTATTTAAGTCGGGTGGTTAACTTTAATCAAATTTAAAGGTGCACTCCACTGCTGCATCGACACGGACCAGGATAATAAAGTAATAGGTATAGGTATAACGTATATTATCTGTTATATTATATTGTTCTGTGATATTAGACAGGACTGGAAAGGAATGAGTCGTCGAAGTGCGTGGAGGTGGGCAACGTTGCGAGCGGTGTGGTTGGGGGCTTGGGGCAGTGCATTCGTTATCAATTATTATCATTTGTGTGTGAGTTACCGAGTTCATGTTAACTAGTTTTTTTTGTAAAATCATAAAACCTGTACATTTTATCTACATAATTCTAATTGTTGTACGTTTCGACATTTAGGGATCATTAGCAAGACAATCTACGTATTCTTCATATTTGTCATATGTAATAGAATAGAACATAAAAACAAAAACAAAATACCAAATAAGTGAAAAGAAAAGTAATTAGCATACAGAACAATTCATCAGGACAACCAAGTAAACTAACTTTTTAATGTAGTATGTCTGAAATGAAGCTTGTTTAAGTGTTTAAAGTGGTTTGTGTTAACTAAAAATAACTATGAATTAAATTTAAAATTATGGATAATGAAGTTAATGAGCTACTATTACTCAAAATTAGTTATTATTTCCTGTTCAAAAAAATTACTTAATTATTAGCTTAATGTTCAATAATTAGTCACTGTTCAATCTTGATTATAGTTACTTAAGTAAACTAAGTAAAAAACAAAAACTTATATATCTTAATCTCAATCTCGATATATTATTATACAGTACTTACTATAGTTTTTCATAACAGATCCACCCAGTTCATACTTAACTTAAATTTATTCAAAGATAATTTACTTTAAATCTATGTACGATTCTTCAAATAGCTACCAAATTAATTGAAATATATATTGGGTGCTTAATAACAACTTTTCTTTATATTTGTAAATCTAATAACATATTGGATAGTGTTGTTTCTTCATACATATTTATTCGCATAGATTTCAAGAAAAGAAAAAAGAAAAATCACTGATAGTAGTAGACGTTTACATCACAAATAAGTTGTCATATGATAGTGATCAGAAAAATAAAAGGCTCTTTTAATTAACACATAATATAATAATGTACATATTTAATTATTTTTAGCTTTATTTGATGATACTATTATTAACAATAATTATAAAGTACCTACAGTGTTCTAAGGAAAATATAGGTAACTCATCATGGTAAGAGTAAAAGCTCTGTTGGGACCCGGATGTTTGTATTGAAAATATGTATGTTTAGATCCTGAAAATTAGGGACACTATGATGATACTCTCACTGCAGCTAAATCAACAGGGTATGTATAGTTATCATTATTTATTTAAAAATCAGTACATTTTAATATTTCCAGTTACGTGTTATTTATTAGATGAATACAAAAAAGGATAACATTGAATATTACTTTCCAGTCATTACTATCTCTAATCAAAATACCACTTATCCATCTACTTACAGTATATACGGTTCATAATTAATCAATGATGTAAAAATCACACCGAGTGTGTCTCCATTAGTAAACTGCAATAATAAACAACATTTGAGTAAGCAAAATATTTTCTATACTTCCTATAACTATATAATTTATATAAGTTCACTCAGACAGATGGAATTTAGTATGTTGTATAAATATAATAATTTTTATAGAGCAAAACAACAATTGAAAAAATTAGGTGTTAACTACTTCTAGATAGCTTGCTTATTATAACTGCATAAACATTGTACTTGATTAAATCTTTTATGTTTTTCATTTTTGTAACTAGTTCCAAAAGAAGTAACGCACGTCAAATGTCAATTCATTATTTCAAAGCTATCATATATGCTTGTCTAACAACTAAAGTTTACAACGATTTTGCTAGTAATTGCTAGAAGCAAAAAGCATTATTGTCTATATGTTGAAGACATTGAAAAAGTTGCTAAACCTTTATGAAATAAACTTGATTAGTTGCTTTTTGCTGTTAGATGCAGATTTTGACTAGCTTTTTTTATAACTATTTCTACCAAGGATCTTAAAATTGTTAAATTTAACAGTGCAGACATTTTAGTTAATCTTTATGAAGAACTGATTAGGACATATGTGTTCACTAAATAACGTTAAAATAATTCAGGAATTATCCAAAAACTTCATAATGTTCTGCGAATCCACCAAAGTTTAAAGATCTACAATACGAGCTTACCAAATATAGCTTGATTTATAATAATTTAATAAATATATTAACAGAAGTTTATATATTAATATATTCTATTAACATATAAATTACACACTAGATATGAATGGCAATATTATTTAAAATTGAAACACAAGAACTTAAAAATGTATATGTCGTATAGGTATATAGTCAAATCAGGCATTTTAATTAAATGATTATGCATTTGATTAAATGTATATTTCATGTCAGGCAAGCAATTAAAAAACATTTTGTATATTTAAAGATTTAAATATATTTTCTATCAGTTATTTATTGCTATTTTATACATACATATTTTATAATTATTGTATAATTTGAAAAACAATATCATCCTAACAATTTGGTAGTACAATTTATTAGTCATAACTAAACTGTAAATCCAAAACGTTGCTTTTTTTCAGTAAGTAAGAATTTTTTTCATTATTTCATAACAAATCATACACCATTTTTAATTTGAATAAAATATAAAATAATTTGTCCCCAAACGCAAATGCTGTTTATTTTGAGTATTTTTTTATTATGTAGGATTTACAGTCGTTTTAAACAGTTTTAAATGGCAATCATAAGCCCGTCCCCAGACAGATATCCCTAAAAACCATTGTTGCTTATGCACATGTACATTTAAGACAGCTAAAATAATTTAAATTTAAAAATAAAAAGGTGAGCAAGTGAGTACAATTGTATATTAGGTGTTGTCGCCGTAAATCTTGCGATGAGCTGTAATAAGCGCAACGGCTTGCTGCCTTATCGGTCCACCCTTCCCTCTTCAATCTCATACTGTTGTTCCTTGTGTGTTAATATTATTATTGTTATTGTTCTATTATCATATTTTTGTATATTTTACTCACAAATATCATCTCCGATCAATCGACTTCGCAGGTCAAATATTGGTTGCAGTGTTGATCTGCACTCGGGTCATTGTCTCAAATACACAAGCCCGCGTAAGTCCGCCAGCACCCGATGTGGTGTGTGAGAGGCCGTCCGGGTCTTCAGGCTCTGCACGTCCCACGTTTAGGGTTGCCACCTCTCCGGGTTTCACCCGGAGAATCCGGGTTTACGTATAAATCTACGGGCTCCGGGTTCAGAGAATTTTTCTCCGGGTCGGAGATAAAGATAAGATAACCTACGATTTATAGTCTTAAATAGACTTGTTTTTATTATTATGCCTTTTTTTTTATTAGTTTCCGGTAACAATTATTAAAATGTGCAACAAATAATGTTAAGTATGATTTTAAATTTAAATAATTTTTCTTGTTTGGGATTTTTAATTATATTTTTATAGTATAATTTGTATTTTTGAATGATAAAATATGTGATTACTGATTATATAAATATTTTTTTGTTTGCATAATTGCATTTCATTACTTATCATTTCACTTCAACTAAGCTATAGATTTTAGATTATACTACCACGTACTGGTGTGTATACTAGCGTCTAGCTGATGACCTTTTTTTTTGCTTATCGGCCTATCTCCGGGGCTGCTTTCTTTCAAAGGTGGCAACCCTACCCACGTTAGTTCCCGAGCACTCTTGAATGAGTGAGAGAGGCCGTCTAGATCTTCAAGTCCTGCCCGCTGGCCACCATCACCCGACGTCAGTAATGTTTAAGTTAATTTAAGTATTCGTCCTGTTTTGTGTGAACTCTGTGGTCATTGCACCTTCGATCATAGACACTCCATATGGCCATATCTTTTACAACTAATCCCGTATGCATCACCTGCCGTCATCACCGTGCACATTAAGTTGCCGATCCACTGCGCTAGTAAGGGGTTTGATTTTTGAGTCTTAAGGCGCCGAAGTAAAAATCACTGTTCTTGAGCATCATCGAGGGGACCGTTTTTCTCGGGCGCGCACATTATAGATGTTGTGTGGATCATTTTACAGTGTACACCCGTAGGAATATTTTAGTTAAATTTAGTTTCAATCAATTGTTAAGTAGATACATTTCAAATTTACTACAATTAGTATATTAAACATTACAGCATTAGAGTGTTGTCTTTAATGTTGAAGTTCTGCACTAAGTATAGTTAAAACACCTTTATGCAAGGCTGGGCATTAACGAATTAAAAATTAAAATTAAGTTATAACGTGAAGTTAATACTAACTAAGTTAAGTAAATCGTTACTTTTTTTTTGAAACTTAATTTTAACTTAATAAGTTAGATTTTTAACATATTAAAAGTGTTAACTTCAAATTAATTTTATACAGATTTCTTAAAGTTAAGTTACATTTTATAATTTTATACAACCCATTGATTTATACCTTTGTTGGCTTGAAATAAGTATATAATAGATATTAATATATATTATATAGTCAGAGGTATTCAAACTTTTTCATCCCACGGCTCCTTTAAGTCTTCACAAAATGTCGACGGCTCGAAAATTATAAATGACAAAGGAATCAATGTTTACCTGAATGTAATTTATATTTTATAATTTATACTTATTATTTATTTACCATATTACATATATATATATAAATTAAAGCTATATTTAGCGAATTATTGTTGTAGACAATTCAACGTTTCCCAACAGGCACATGCCTCAATCATAATAGCAAACGTTTTTCGTAAAAATATTTATTGGTTTTCAATTATACTACGCGGCTCCCTTCGACAACTCCAGCGACACATAGTTTGAATACCTCTGTATATAATATATATACATTTATATTTTTAATATTCGATATCATAGAAAATAATTGGGAAAATGTATAATTAATAAATAATTATTATTACCAATTGAGTTTGATATATACATATTAGGTATTTTCAATTTTGTAGATAATCTGTGTAACTTTCACCCTCATGTAATAATAATTTAATAATTAATAGTTATAAATTTGTGATTATTGATGTATATACAATATACATTATTCATACAGTATGTACTATATACTTAGAGTTATATGCAGTGGCGGCTCGCAAGTAAATTCATCGGGGAGACTGAAAATTTAATAAAAAAAAAAAAAATGAATACAAATAATATGAAAAAAACTTAATTTAATTACTACACGCTGCTATACAATGTCAAATAGCTAAATTTAATAGTCTAATACGGACGCACGACGACGACACGCTGCAGTTTTCGTGTTTACAGAAAAATATACGTGACGACCGCAATGCGAACGGCAAAAACTCTGAATGAGTCTAGTCTCAGTGTACTGAATAACATCTATACAATCTATCCCCGTCCTCCGCCTAGTCATGCATATGAAATTTGTATACATAATTGAGTCTTTCGGACGGCAGACTCTGGAACTATAGCGACCGTCGTCGTTATCGATATATTTAGCCCGTATTGTTATCGCCGTTATCGATATATTTTATGTATTGCATTGTTATTGAATGACACTCATTATTAATGTAAAAATAGAATACAAAATATTATCAATATTAATATCGAAAATCATAATAATTATTTTCAGAATGGATATAACACAAAAATATTAAATTATAATACAATGTTTTTCAAACTTTTATATAGCGTTCCTACTTTTTATTTTTGCGGGGAGTCGCCGTCTCAAAGACTCCCCTAACGAGCCGCCACTGGTTATATGATATTGGCATATTCCCATATTAGATATATGTATATCGTTATCATAATATATAATGAAAAAGAACATTAAACATATTATTATTACATAATATTAATATAAATTTATATTTAGTCACATAATTGTACAGAAAGGTACTACGGGTAGCGACGTTCCTGTACTAAATTATTTTTCTTGTAAACCATACGGCATTATTCCTCAGTACACCTAGTGACGTTGTAACGCATACGCCATACATCCCGAGAAATACGTTATTACTTGAAATTATTAAAATAATTCACGGGGAAATGATAATTTATGAATATCTTTGTTTCAGTGCTCTGATTTCAAATTTTTATACTCCCCGATTTATAATTTGAATTGGGGTATCGTTATTTTAAGGTACTCATTGCTTCATTTAGTGTGAGAGCGTTGTGCAGTACTGCAGTTCGATTAACATTTCCATGAGTCATGATGACTGAGTCAAGAGACCTAGAGTCAAAATTGCCACATTTAAATAAATATATTGAACAATGAATTAAGTTAACTTGAAGTTAGTTAATTTTTTTATCCATTAATTTTTAACTTAACCAAGTTATAAAAAAATTAATTCGTTAAAGATTAATTTAACTTAACTTAATGAGTTAAACAAAATGGTTAACTTGCCAAGCCTTGCCTTTATGTATATGCATTGTTAATCTTAATCATATGCTATATTTGAATTGAATAAAAATTATTTTAAGTATGTTGATGATTAAATTAAGTTTTTGTTATGTAACTTTATAATTACATTCATTAATAACTTAACAAATCCATGCTTACTCATTTTAACAATCAATATTTTGATAATCGACAAGCAGTGCTAATTATTTTAGCCATTGACCTTAGTCATGAATTTTTGGTAATATTCACACATAGATTGTATATAATAAATAGTAACTTTTTGTTTATGTATCATTTTTTCATTGGTCGACGAAACTCATAAATGCCAAAGCCTTACACTATATTCAAATTGAAAGCAACGTCTAAGCCATTATGTATAGAAATTCATAAAAAAACCAAAACCAAAACATTTTGTTCTTAGCATTATAATCATATATTTTTTCCAATACTGATTTGTACATCACTGTCATAATTTGTGGCACCTAATGAAATTCACAATATTATTTAATACAACAAAAGTTGTACACTATTCCCATAACAACTAAATTGAGTGTAGTTAACTTTTTAAAGAGCACAAATGGCCATTTAAGAGTTTAATCATTATTTGCTGTTTAATTTTAATTTCAAACGATCCTAATCGGTATTATAGTAACTATCCGTCGTCACAATTACATCAACATTTCAATTGTTAGTTATCTGATATTTTTTAGAACGTACCGTATAATAGACACACAATATTCAATAAACTAAAAACAAAAACTAAAATAATTCTACTAAACAATGTTTTGAATTTTTTAATAATTCATAATCTGAGAAACTCAATATAATTTTACAAAGGCTATGAAATGTCCCCATAGCTAAATGTTTGACAATAAGAAGTCAGTCAGCAAAATTAATCTTCAAAGTTTTCATACCATTAGATGATTTCAATAATTTGTTTTGTTTAAATATCGATTATATGATTTATGATGTTCAATTAAATGTCTTCCGACTCGATTCCATTATATTCTACCTGAATAAATGTGCTAAATCGAGATTTGTTAATAAATTATTCAATTACATCAGTATTGGTTGGACATAAGACATGGTAAAAATGCAAATTTACAAAAAAAGAATAGATGGGGTAAACATTGGTTACAACTGCTCTTCGCTGGTAATATAATAACATTGTTTAAATTTCGTAGTATTCCAAATTAATTTCTGTATGGTTAAAACTGTTTGATTGGTACACAATGCGATTGTATGAGTGCAGATTGTAAATTTAGCTTGAACAAAAGATGTATTTTGTCATTAAAATTTGTATTAAATACCTATTTATATTTAATTGAGTCTTCACAAGACCTACATTACTACATGTAGATAGAATGGTAGGTTAAAATGTACACACATTTTTTTTGTATTACAATATTGCTGATGGTCATTCAATGTTAAATCCGTGTCTTACTAGTTCGTTGAGTTCATAATCTGTTTTACAACAATCGATTTATACGCATGGCTAATTTGAATTTAAAATGTAGAAACCATTTTTTTTTTTTTTTTGTACCAATTGTATGAATCGTATACGCCCTGTGAAATATTTATTTAACTAATGCAGACTTTACAAACTATTAAACTGGGCTTAAACTTGTTACCATAAAACAATATTAAACCATTGTTATTTCTAATTTCAATCCTCCAATGTTTGATGCAAAAAAATTTAAAAATAACTGTACACATAATACCTATAAATCAAAGATCATAATGAAAATATCATGTTAAAATTATCTATTCCTCTCTAATCTTGTGTAATATTTGTATTGATTGTTATCAGAATTTCAATAATGGTGGACTTCAGAATAGTCTTGCTGGTATGCTGTCTGGTCAGGTTATCACGTGCCATGCACATCCCTCAACCCGACCTATACTGGTACAACATCTATAAGTATTGTGGGTCAAGGCTGGCAGACGAGCTGCAAGTCATTTGCAGAGGAAAGTACAATGAAGTACCAGGTGTGTTCTTAGCTTTCCATTATTAAATACTTAAAGTTTTTACAATTCTCCGACCATGGTGAAATCTTTTATCTTTGTCACGAGGACTTGAAGCCCAAACAGGTGACTCGTTTGTTATATGATATCATACTACTATGAGTGCACTCTGGACAATATTTAGTAGCATAATGAATACCTGCCCTGATACCTTCTTAGTACAGCATACATTTGTTTTGACCTATGACTTCTCTAACATTGATATATTAACCTGCGCATTTATTGCTTACAGCTAATGAGAACGAGCTGTCTATGGAGGAGACAATTGGCATTGTCGCTGGTTGTCAACGAATGCTGTACAATGCCCTGCAATAGATGGACGTTGAAAATGTATTGTGCATCAGATCCCCTATCCTAGGTACTTAACCAATACAAATATGTAATAAATTATCAAATTATGTGGATCCACATCAATCTGTGCCAATTAGTTTCATTCAATTTACTAACATTTATTATTATACCAAAACTATTGCAGACATATATAATATTAAAAAAAAATTTTTTTTTTCAATAATAAACTTAAGGATTTTAACGATTTTGATAATATTATGTAATTATTTTGTCACAAGTGTTCATAAGAAATTGTTTGAACTATTTAATCTCAACTGTTTTGTACAGTTTTTGACAAGAGTCAACAAACACTTTAAGGATAAAAAATCTGTGGACCTACAGAAAATGTTACAGTTGAATTAAATGCCATACATTTATTACACATTTTTTCTATTTAGTACTCACAGTAAATTAGATACTTAAACACATACCAAAAGGTATTACAAAATACAAACTTTCCAATTTATTGCAAATTCTTTTCTCTACAAGTAGGACAACAAGTAAAACGGAATGAAAAAGAAAAAAGATACTAAGAAAATGTTAACTTAAATACACCTAATACTAAATCACATGGGACTAACCATTGAACAGATGATTCACTAACTTTTAATTAATAATAAGTAATTAAGTTTAGTTACACTAAAAATATGTCTAGAATTCTAGATATACATAATATTACTTACATTAAAAACGTTTATACCTAACTGTATATTTATCATTCATTGACGGGTTAAAATTTACAATATATATATGAAGATTAAGATTCAATTTTTTCCAATCATCATACCAATAACATTTCTATACTTAGGATTAATATGTGGATTTGTAAGGTGAGTTGAAATAATTCCATTTTCACTTATGCCTAAACAAATGTAAGCTAGCAAAAAGGTATTAGTTTTAATAGGTAGATCCTAAAGTTGATTTGAGTCACATAAATTAACTCTATGAATTACAACTCAAAAGTTGATTTCAAATACTTCAGCTCAATTTTTTCATCACATGTTTATACTCACTGGTTACTAATAAAACAAAATGTACATTGAACAATATCGTTTTCAAAGTGTAACCCAATACTTATGTAGAATATGACTGCAGCCTTCTGAATTCTTTGCAGCAAGAAACAGTTTTTATGTAAAGATTTTAATTGTATTGAATATTTATTTCTAAAATGTGCTCCTGCCTATGGTACTTACAACAGCCAATACGTATTGGCTACGTTTTCCCACACCGGAATTAAATTTTATATTTTGCCCGTCGTATCTGAGCTGCATTGAGTGCTGTAATTAACACCGTTCTACTTAACAAATAACAATGTTTAGGGATATTTTCGAAATTATGAAATTGGTCTGACTAAATAGCTTCAAAGCGATAAGCTGCAGGGCTATATTCTTATATCAATGTGCCGGAAAACATACATAGACAACAGTGTTATTATGATTTTAATATAAATAATATCATATTATATTTAAATTACGTAAGTGTATCCACTTAATCGAATCGATCTCGATAATAGACGCACGACCAAGTCGACAATATTATTAATAATAATAAAAATGTAGTCATGGGAAGTCGCACACTATTCGGTCCGCAACATTATTTCTTGATAAACTTTTTAAAAACATGACACTTAAGCGTTCAAGAAGCTTATGTCTATTACCCAAACATTTTAATTTACCTTAAATAATTTGACTTAGGTACTCATTAATGATTAACAAACTTAATGTACCTAGGTATATTGTATTAATATTTTATGTTATAACTTATTAGTGATGCAAACAGTTTAAAATGTAAATGTGGAGATAATAGGTGAGTATTAATTAACAATGTACCTACTAATACAATCTATTAAATAAACATTTTGTAAATTAGTTTTTGTAGACAAAAATATAAGCCTAAAAATAAGCTTCTTGATGATGAGTTATGGGTATTTTCATTTGTTGATACTGGTGAAATTATTAAAGACAACCTCATTAACAAGTATATACATTTTTTAAACATTAAACAATTTCTGTATCATAGATGAAATATTGGTAAACAAACAAAAGATAATACTTATATTGACCTGCTGTCTCTATTTTTTACAATTTATGTAATAAAATGTTGCATACGCCTGACATAATATTATGTAGAGTTAATAATTTAAACTACCTACATGATTTTTTTTTTCAGTATCTTAATTGTACCCATTTATTATTGGGCAACTAACTACTGTTAAACCATTATTTTTTAGATCTACATTTTTGATTTATTGATCTAATACTTCAACAGCTAAGGTCATCAGTTTTACCACATTTTTTTACCGAGTTAATTTTATTATAAAACATTATTACAATTTTTTTTCTTAATATTTATGTAAATTAAAAATTTTTATCTTTATTGTATTTATTATTAATTAACAGTAAATACGTACATAAATATGTACAGTAAATATTCACTTTTTTTATTAGAACACTGACTTAATTTATTTATAGATGGTATTAATTATCTGTAGGCGGGGAAAAAAATTAAACTAGCACAGTTGTTAATGATCTAAATAAATGGATTGATAATTTAGAGAGTAAGTTTGGATACAAATTCAGAAATATTTTCTGGTGTACCTATATTCAAAATAATATTTTTATTTCGGTGTTCCCGGATTGAGTGCGAAAATCACTATCTAAGTCGAGTCGCTTGAGTAGTTTTTTTGCTACAGAGCCTAGTTAATCAACCAAGGTCTACCTTACCTCGGTCAGATTTCAAAACTCATTAAAAATTTTACTCAACGCAATCCAAAAATAGATTAACTTGTTCAAATTGAAATGAGTTAGGTATAGGTATAAAATATATAGATATATATATATGTAAAATGTAAAATAAATAATAATGTATAGATAAAATAACGAAAAAACCGAAAGTTTTTAAACATAATAATTTAAAATGTTCAGTTTTTTAAGTCAAAAAATTTTGATCGAAATTCAATAAATCACAGTAAAACATCTTTGTGTGTAAAAAAAGGTAAGGGTTTTGATAAAATATAATATAATTTCACTTTTTATTTATTAAATTGGAAAATGCATTTTTATGTATTTCTGTACTTTTTTCTGTTAATAAAAAAAAATACTAGTGGAGTGTAATCGCCAGCTGTAGCTCATCGAATAATAAATTGTTGATAAAATGGCTTAGAACAACTCTTAAACGTACCATCAACACAACACAATACATTAATACAAGCGGCTGCAGCGGTCTAGAGGTGAGACACGGATAGACAGTCGCGGTCCACATCAGCGCCGACAGGATGCGCACGACCGTAAGCCGCACGCGCGACAGCGAATTCTGTCACCGCGACTGAACGAACACGCACTGGCGACCGGAGCGCGGCGTCAACGACGGCCCAAAGCGGGTCAGTCGCGACGACACGGGACGCGAGTACGCGACAGGTGTCGTGTACGACGACGGCGACGGCAAAAACGAAAACGTGACGACGCGCAAGTCGCGGAACGTTCCGTCGCGTCAAGCGCTCCGGCCTCGGATCAACACCGAGTCACCGACGGCCCGGCGACAGCCAAAGGTCTGCCAAAGTAGGCCGACGAACGGCGAGCTGGAGAAGGAGAAGTCGTCGTCGGTTCTATATATATTATAGACTCTTCGACGCCGACCGCGCAGCCGACGGCCAGGTTGCAAAGTTCAAAACCGGCGGCAAAACGGTCCGCGTTCGAACAAATGGTTTTATTGGCGGGTCCGCCGAGATTCCTACGCCTCGGCAATCGGGCCGGCATTTATTAATCTGTTATATATATTTGCCATTTTGGTTTATTACTTGTTAGAATGTAAACAATATGTGAGAAAATCTTTACGACATTATGTTATTGGGTAAAATTTGTCCATTTTTAATTGATGATAAACTTACACGTTACACCGTAGTTAATTAAGTATAGGTAAGTGATTCGTTCTCTAGACTTCTTAATTTTTGCATGGATTTTCTAGCAGTCTGTTTTTTATAACTTCTACTGAATATGTATTATCAGAGATTTTGGTCCGTTGCATCGGAAAGCAAATTAATTATTTTTTAGTTGTTTTTTCTAATACTTTTAGATTTTGAGCGGAGCGATGAATGTATTGATTTTACAATGATTTGTGTTTTTATATATTTTTTTTTTGTGTGTCTGTCATCACAGTTTCTTGCAGTAAAAGTGCTTCGAATTTCCTTAGCAGCAACTTTTCTGGAAGGAATGTGAATCTAGTTGGTGCAATGGGAGGTAGAAATTTCCCAATAGTTTACAAAAGCAACAGGAAAAACAAACAAAAAATTAAGGAAAAACTGGGATTTTTACGCAAAACAGGTTTCCAAAGAAATCGATTTTGGTCTTTAGTGTAATTTTAACGAAAATGACTGCAGATACATGAAATTTTCACTGATGATTTGTGTTAGCGTTTTCTATACACCATACAATGTTCAAAATATTTTGATTTGTGTTGAACTATTTATGTGCATATGAAATTTTCGATAAAAAAATTTTCAGGAGGTCAAAAAACTTGAAAATTTAAGGTTCCTTGTAAGTTTTTGTTACTGGAAATTAAAAAAAAAGTTGAGGGTAAATCCACAATAATTTTTTATGAGCGTTTAAACTTAGAATTTTAACAAAATTCGTAAAAATCACGAAAATTAGCAATTTTTATTTGGTTAGAAATTCATAAAAATGTTTCTACTTATATCTAAGATTTTAAAATGTAATACACGATTCCTTACAAGTTTATCTAGTTTTATCAAAAAAAAATTGCTACTGGAAATGTCAAATAAAATTTTTATGAGCGTTTGAAATTTTAAATTAAAAAACTTAAATTAATTTTTAAATTTTTACAACATTGGATATTCACTCGGTTTCTCTTGTACCGATTTTCTTATTTTGTTGTAATTCAAAAACGACTTACTGAAGACCAAATGTTTATTGCATCAATATTCATATACTTGATACAATTTTCAAGATATTTTAACTCGTTTTAAGCTGTTGACGAACATTTTCAATTTTCATTTTTTTTTCTACAATTGTCAATAAAATGTTATTGGTTTGGTCAAAAAAGTATCACGCTGAATCCGTGATCAAACAGTTTATGCATAGTCAATGTGGTCCGTCTAAGAAAATATTAGATAGTGAATTTAAGACAATTGTAGAAATAACCCACTAATAATACAAGTTCATTAAATAAATACCATTTAAAATTCATAAGATTTTCAAAAATTGAATTATGCAACTATTTACATTATCTTCAGAATATGCAAAAAAAAATTGTTCTTTTTAATCAAGAATAATCCAAATTGTCGACACATCTGACAAAAAATCAATTTGGACTCAAGGAAAACAACATACAAATTGACAGAAAATCCCTAAGCCTTAAAAATTTATTACTATTTATTATGGCAAGCACGTATACGGGGGGGTTGGGGGTCCCCCCCTACCCCGAAATAATTTCTTGGAAAATTAAGTCAAATTTATTATACTCCTATTATTATAAAATATTTTTATTATTAGCTGTTGACTGTTTTTCTCTGTTTATTAGTCGGTCATGAAATACAAGTTTACATGGTACACAGAACTGTATTATCGCGATTTGCAATATATCTAGAAAATTCATATTTTGTGGATAATCTTATCTTATCTTATTTCCGTTCTCGATCGGTCACCAACAATTTCTATTGAATTGCTTAACTACAATAATTATTAAACGATGACGATCGTTTAGTTTTAGTCTGTGTTCGGTATGTGAACGCTTATAATATACTTATATACGAAAGCAATATTGTCATGGTTATTTTTGCGAGTTCTAACTTATGAAAACTGATTAAATTTTCACAATTTTAAAATATGAATATTTCATAAAACAATAATTTTTACCTATACGTTTACAAAAATCATAAGTTACTATCTGCCTATCTTTTGATGTATTATTTGGTATGGTGGTATACAATGAATAGTAGTACAAATAATGGAGAAGAGAGAATACAAACAAATAAACAAAATAGGTAAGCAAAATAAAATAAAATATAGAAAATGATAGAGGGATCATTTATAGTAGGTATGTCTCATCAAATATATATTAAGAGGACGTGATACCCGCATGTGTTGTCTCCGTCTTACAAGTGTGTACCATAGCAAATTTTACGCTCAGCAGAACACGTGTAGCTCCGTTAGTTTAAAAATTAGTGCGAATTGACCTCTTATAAAATCTAAAGGTAAGATTATTATCTAGTCAATCTCATAGGTTATTTATTATATTTTAATTTTAACGCGAGCTATAAGTATTTTCAATGTATAAAAAATTTACAATTTTAAAATACTCATAACTCGCGTTAAAATTAAAATATAATAAAAAACCTATGAGGCTGCCTAGATAATAATCGTACCTTTAGATTTTATAAGAGGTCAATTCGCACTAATTTTTAAACTAACGGAGCTACAGTGCTACACGTGTTCTGCTGAGCGTAAAATTTGCTATGTTACGCACTTGTAAGACGGAGACAACACATGCGGGTATCACGTCCTCTTAAGAAGATGTTTATATTTATTGTAATTTTTGCAGTTCATTATAAATTGTGGCATATTATTTAGTAAGTCGAGTCCTACTTTAACAGTGTCTGCTTGCTCTTAAATGCTTATACTATTATATGTTTGAATGATTATACTTTTTTCTTGATGTGTATTGTGTGTTTTCAATTTTATGTTAGTTAGATTTAATTTGAAAACTTAGTATGTTGAATTATGTAGGAATAGTTTTTAAACATTGAAAATCATTCATTTATTTTTTACATGTCTGACTCTACATTTTGAGTATGTTTTGCCAGTTAATATCAGATGTAATTAAAGCTGTATCGTAAGCATAAAAAAATAATTTATCATGTAATTTTAAGTTTCCTAGCAGTTACATACATAATACACAGAATGGGAGATAGTACAGTGCCTTGTGGAACACCATTATCAACTTGCAATTCATTGCTTAGAGTATTTACGATTTTTATTTGTTGTTTTTATGTTGTAAATATGATTTAAATAGGTATATTAAATGATGTATTTTATTAACTATGCCTATTGATTTGAAAATATTTATTAGTTGATTATGAAAGGTATTAACAAAACCTTTACTTTGGTACATAAAGATACTTGAGTTTGTTTTTATTTTCTTCAATATTTGTATTTATATTTATAGAGAGTTATGCTGGAGTATCTTCTGTCCCAATATTTTCTTTAAACCCTTATTGCAATGGTGGAACAACTGTATTTTCTTTAAGATATTTTAGAGAAAAGTTTTCTCAGAAAACATGAAGTAAAGATATTGGTCTATAACTCGAAATATCTGATCTATCACCTCCTTTATGTATAGTGCTTACTTTAACTAATTTAAAGTATTGTGGTATACTGCTTTCAACTAAAATGATGTTAAAAATATGTACTAGAATATTGGCAACATGTTCCTTTATTTTTTTAATTATATTTATTGAAGTTCCATCTTTACCTGGGAATAAATCGCCTCTCATGTTAGACATAATTTCAAGAATTTCTTTTTAAGTTATTTTTCTAAGATAAATATAATGACTGGTTATAGCTGGGTTCAATTAAGGGTGTATTTTCATTAGTAACTGAGTTAGTATTTGCAGGCTTTTATTTTCCCATATTGGTAAAATACGTGTTCAAAGTGTTTGCTACTAGAAAAAGATTGGTGCTTGAATCGCGTATTGAGTTATTTATATAAATTTTATAATTTTGAGAACAATAATGAGGTTGGGTAGTTATTTCCTTTATAATTGGCCATAACTTTTTTAGATTTCTACTATTTTTTTTAACAATTTTACTATAAAATTCAAGTTTCTGTTTTTAATTAAGCCTGTTAATTGATTTTTTATATTGTTTATGTTTCTCGATTAGGACTGTGTTAAATGTATTCATCATTACTTAAATGTTATTTTACTGGGCATGGATAACATACAAATTGTTGGAATTTTAAATTGGTTTGATTTATTTTATATACTATACCTATCAAATTAAATGTCAGTTGTACTGTTTTGAGTTTAAACATTGATTAGCTAAACGTCAGTGGCTAGACATTTGTTTTTTTGGTTAGGTTTTGGTTTTGGTTATTTATGCTCATGCATTTTAAATTATTAAATAAACACAAAATTTATAAATTTTCAACTATAAAACATATTTCCAAATCAAAATATTTAGTAAAAATAATAGTAATAATAGTATACTAGTTTAAAATAATATTAATAAAAAGAAATAGCTTTATCAAAATATTAAAGTGAAAATTCCTACTTTCGTTTTTTCATTGACGCCAACTCGTCTCAAAACTTATCCGGTTTTGTTGGTTGATAACCTTACACCATATTTAGTTATGACATTTTTATGTGAAGTAGGTTTCATAATAAATTACAATAATATCAAAAATGTTTAAATTAAACAGTTTTTTTTTTTTTATCTGATGTAGGTGAGTATACTCGCATTTGATTTTGGGGTCATCAGGTTCACAAACTGAAATTGTTGAAAAAAAATTTTCTTTTAGATGGTGTGACAGAAAAACTTTACAATTCATGGACATGAGCGATGTGACAAGCTAAGCAAATATAATCACTAGGTACGTTGTACCATTTTTTTTACACTCGAATAGATTCAAAATTTATATAGAAATTTAGAATCAATTAATTATATATTTTGTCTTTCTTTAAATTGGTTTGTAACGTTGCAAAACAAATTTTTGTCAACAAATTCTGGTTTTTGGAAATATTTTTTTAGATTCTGAGTGTTGTGATGATTGTTTACGATTTTACCAAGATTATTTTCTCCTGTTAGTAGATATTTTTTCTAAACCACTTTAAGACTAGAGGTATAATAATTGACATAATATGCAAAAATCACAACAGTTTGTAAATTGTTTTAAGTTCAAAAGTTTTTCTTTGTTTATCAAACAGTCACATTAATTGTTATAAGCATTTAAAGTTTGAATTTGTACACCATTTCTCATGTGCCACTACTGGTATGTTGCTAGTTAAACACCATTTTATCCTTAAATTCTGAAGTTTAAACATTTTAAATATTATTTACCTATTAAAATTTTGATCTTTTTTTTTCAATTGCACAAAATAAGCATTTAGATAAATACAGTTCACTGGATGATGGTTAATAAACTGCTGAACTTTGAAGTTTAATTCAGTGTATTATTTTTTTAAATTGTTTACCACATTCATTGATAAAGCTACAATTTATTAAAACTATGACTAAAATTCATGCAAAATAATATTGCTCTGAACTTTTCTCATAAAATAAATTCAAATGTTTATACTCATAAGTCATAACCATAAAATAAATCAATAATTATTTTTAAAACTGAAAAATAAAAATTTACAATTCTAGCCACTATTAAATATTTAAATTTATATATTTTTATTTAATTTTTATTGATTTCCTTTAAAATTAAGTAGTCATAATTATCGATTTAACAAAAGTGTATGCATGTTTAGATGTCTGTAAGTTGCCTTTAACATAATTATGATTGGAAATTGAATATAAATATTAACTAATAACATAGGTTCATGGCTAAAATACATTTTTAAGATCACAAATATCATACAATAAATTACTTTTGTGTAAGTAGGAACTAACTTGTTAGGGAATTTTTTTCAACATTATTGTACTATTTTAATTTGATTTTAAGCATTAGTTACAGTATAGTTTAAGCTCATAAAATAAAAATTGTATATTATTAAGAAAAATGGATCAAACATTTTTATTCACATTATAGTCATACTCTATATCTTAATCTTCTTAACACGTTGGTCGTTGACTGCCATGCGGCCGCAAGAATATTTATTATTTGTACGCCAAGTTCATTTTACAGTGTTATTATAAATTTGTATCTATACTATTGAATTTGAAAAAAAGATTAAAAATACAAAAAAAAATGTTAAAATTATGTTTTATACATAAATAAATTGCAATTATTTCCGCTACGCCACAGCGCATTTTCTAGATCACTAGTGTAGCGCCACGGAAAAGTCAATAATATAAATCCAAATTAATTTACGGTAGCCGGCGGTCTAAAAATTATCAATACTTAATTGTTTTTATACGGACGCCGGCGGCCGCATGGCAGTCAAGGTTAGGTTAATAATTTATATACAAAAAAAAATAGTGATTTGATTTCTAATATTATGATAAATAATACTGTCTCTCAATTTATACCACTTAAAAGTTATTAATTTATGTTAATAAAAAAAAACCAGAAGAGAAGAGTACATTTTGAATTGTGAAACTGGAGCTTATGATAAAAAATTGATTATAAATAAGTTGTACACATTTAAGCATTGCGTTCTGTATCTCCACTGTTAGTTGAAGGATTAGCGTTATGATTCAACGTCTAAGACATCCGTTTAGTTTTCAAAGTTAACATTGTCTTCAATAACTTCTTTATTAACACTATAGGAAGTAGCTGTATCTTCTTTATCTTCTCGTGCAGGTTCAGGTTTTTTTTACAAATTTGGCTTCTTTTGCAGTTGTATCTTCCTGAGTGTTTTCAGTTTCTTCTCCATCTCCTGCATTTTCAGTTTTTCTTTTTTCTTTCTCATCTCCATATCTTTCAGTATCTCTTGCCTAAAAAAAAATAAAATAAATAAGACATGAAGATTTGTTAAAACATTTAATTTGTCATTTACTCCATTTGAGGTTGATGTAGTTACATGTTTATGTTTATGTTCTTTCATAATGTGATCAATACAATTAGCTCGAATATCAAATGTTTCTGCACACAATTGACATTTATAAAATAGTTTCTTCTTTGGCAGTATCTAGAATAAATGAACGATTTCATTTATACAAATTCAGAGATCACATCAAAATTGAGTCTCATATTATTAAATGCATTTATAATAATAGTTAATGAGTTGCATATATTATTTAATAATATTCTTTTATAATTAACATGCAATAAATAAAAATATTAGTACCTATTTACTATAATCTATATTTTTTAAATATGATCTTATGGAACAAAATTAGATATTTATAGTGCACATTTGTCATTGTTACTATTCTTGTATTCAAAGCTGGGCAAGTTAACCAATTTTTTTAACTATTTAAAGTTAATTTAATAAAACAAACAAACAAATTTGAGTAACTATGTTAAGTTACCAATTTTCATGAAAATAATAACTAAGTTAAGTTATTTTTTAATTTAAATACCTTTAACTTACTCATAAACTATATAATATATGTCTATATTAGTATACATCTATAATATAGTAATAGACAATAATGTACCTACAACCCTCGGTAGATATCCTTCCATCCTGGCAGTTCTCTCAGAAATATAGGTACAGTTCATAATAGGAAAACTCATAATTAACTTTTTACAAATAAATTTAGTTTTAGCAAAATAATTAAGTTTAGGTACAATTATAAAAAAAGAAATAACTTAGTTACCAACTAAGTTATTAATTTATTTATTTTAACTAGTTAAGTTAAAAGTTACTTTTTTGGATAACTTTTAACATTTAACTAGTTATTGCCTAGCTTTGCTTACAGTAACATGGTTCAATGATACAAGATACAATTTAAGTTGAATGATGTTAACTGAGCATTAATATATATTATTTAAAATTGTGAAGTGTTGAAGTATTAATGAAAGCGTTTACAACTAAATTACATATAAAGTAAAAAGGTATATGTTTTTCTTATTCTTACCGGAGTTAATGTTGTAGCAGTAGTTACAGTAGAAGCAACTCTTTCTGTCAGACCATTAGGTACTTTATGCTGACCTTGTTCTAGTTGTTTCCCCGTCACTAAGTGTCCTTTTACAATCTAAGTAAAGAATAAAGAAATTTTTTATAACAACTTAATATTAAAATTGTGAAATGTTGAAGTATTAATGAAAGCGTTTACAACTAAATTACATATAAAGTAAAAAGGCATATGTTTTTCTTATTCTTACCGGAGTTAATATTATAGCAGTAGTTACAGTAGAAGCATCTCCTATTGTCAGACTATTAGGTACTTTATGATGACCTTGTTCTAGTTGTTTCCCTGTCACTAAGTGTCCTTTGACAATCTAAGTAAAGGATAAAGAAATTTTTTATAACAACTTAATATTAAAATTGTGAAATGTTGAAGAATTAATGAAAGCATTTACAAAACTAAATTACATATAAAGTAAAAAGACATATGTTTTTCTTATTCTTACTGGAGTTAATGTATTAGCAGCTGGTTGATGAAGAATAGGTTTTTCGGGGTTTTTTTTGATCTTATGAGTGCGCAAATGGAATCTAAAATAGAAAGTTTAAATAATAACTGTAAACTAATATTAAATAATGTACTTACCGAACATGTCCAATAACTTTCGATTGGAATGCACAAAAGGCGCACTTGTATGATGTAATTTTGTTACTGCTTTTCTGTTGTTGTTGTGGTTGTTGTTGCTGCTGCTGCTGTTGCTGAGTTTTTAACAATACTAATGGAGATGTTATCGGAGTGACAACGGCATCAGTAGTAACAGTAGAAGCAACTTCTTCTGTCAGACCATTAGGTTCTTTATTCTGACCTTGTTCTAGTTGTTCCTCTGTCACTAAGTGTCCATTGACAATCTAAGTAAAGGATAAAGATATTTTTTTATAACAACTTAATATTAAAATTGTGAAATGTTGAAGTGTTAATGAAAGCGTTTACAACTAAATTACATATAAAGTAAAAAGGCATATGTTTTTCTTATTCTTACCGGAGTTAATGTATTAGCAGTAGTTACAGTAGAAGCAACTCCTTCTGTCAGACCATTAGGTACTTTATGCTGACCTTGTTCTAGTTGTTTCCCCGTCACTAAGTGTCCTTTGACAATCTAAGTAAAGGATAAAGAAATTTTTTATAACAACTTAATATTAAAATTGTTTAATGTTGACGTATTAATGAAAGCGTTTACAACTAAATTACATTTAAAGTAAAAAGGCATATGTTTTTCTTATTCTTACTGGAGTTAATGTATTAACAGTAGTTACAGTAGACGCAACTCCTTCTATCAGACCATTAGGTACTTTATGCTGACCTTGTTCTAGTTGTTCCTCTGTCACTAATTTTCCATTGACAATCTAGGTAAAGGATAAAGATATTTTTTATAACAACTTAATATTATGTTTCTAAGTAGGTTCTATCTTTACCTCGACACCTTTAACATCCTGATCAAGAGGCAGCATTCCATATTGCTTTTGTATAAATGACGACATCGCATTTTTGATAAGTTTTGCTTCATTATCACACTTGTCCAAATGTTTCAAAAGCGAGCTACATTTCATGCACATCTGATCTTTGTAGGTTACAATAACCACGAATTCTTCCCCTAAAATCCCAGCAATTTTTTCTGGATACGGTGTATTAGTATGTGGCGTAATGCTTGAACAAACCCTTGTACGTTCATTCTGCAATGTTTCATCGCAAATAAAACAGAGAGACATTGTATCTAGAACAAATACAATGCAGTTTTTTCGTTAGGTATAAAATAACTGATTGAATAGTAAGATTACTATTAAAAACAGAATATACATTAAACATATTGCTTTATAATAGATATTTACAATGTTTACAAGCACTAGAACATTGTATTATCATCAACAGAACTAATAAACAAAATTAACAAACAAATAATTACTTGTGATGAATACCCAGTGAAAAATAAAAGCAGGGAGACAATTTGAGCGTTGTGAACACAATAATGATGTGCGACGTGAACCGTGCGAAGCAATTCCGCCACAGCCGGTAACCAAAAAAATGAAAAACTAAGCACGCGGTGTCGAGATCGTCGGACGGCGACCTTTATGTTACAAACGAGTGAACGACGGAAATACGACATACACCAAAGCCAAAAGTTATAAAATGTAAACGAGTACAAGGTGGAGAAAACGATCATTGACCAGTCAATACACTCGGACGTTGAAAAACGATTCGCAAAAAAAGAACCGGAGAAAGAAAAACGCGCGGCGAGTTTGTTGTTTATAGGGGTAGGTCGGTAATGGCCGAATGATCTCAAATTATTCAACCTTCAGACGTATTGACGGTTTTGAATGAAACTGTTCTTTGTCGTAGCCATGAATTACTAATCACCAACTGAAACTTAGATAATGATGATAAAACTATAGCCTACTGCAACAGCTTATAATGTCTTTATTTTAAAGGTAACACTGTCTACAGTTGTTGTATACTACGACACGTCTTGTTAAAATGTTATTACTTTCACCAAAGAACATATATAAATATAGAAGCGACGCTCTACTTTTGTTTCGTTCTTCTAATGTTGTGGCGGACTGGTTGATGTTGTATGGCATGATGTTAAGAACGCTTTTATCATCGAAACTAACCGCTCGAGAACAGCCCGCCAATTGTTTTTAAAAAGCTTACTGCACATCAACTACCATTGAATAAATAATAATATTATCATAACAATGTATACTATTTTATAATAAAACCAAAAAAAATTACAAAAAACTTTGTTCTCGCTCAAAACCTGATTTCAATATAAATCTGTGCATTTTTTTTTCTCACACACTTCAAATCACATCAACACAGTTCTATATCTTTGTTTTCATTTTTAATGACTCCAGATTATAATTTTTACCAGTGTATTCTTGAATTAGACACTATAGTTACAAGCAATATCCTACTTTAGAACCATTACCGAAAGTAGGGCTAAAACTCAAAACTTTAATGTTAAATGTGTATTTTGAATATCACTTTGAATAATTCCCTCGTAAATATTTGTTAAACTTATTGATAAGATTTAGAATCTACACTACATTGACTAGACCAACCTATATTTGCAAGTTCTTCTAAGATACAAAAAATATAAACTTGCTATGAAACAATAATAGTACTAATATTTATTTATTTATCATCAAATAAAATGTTAGTATTTAAAGTGAGTAAGTTAAAACAAAAAGAAATTATTACATTATACATGATTTAAAAGAAGAACAATATATATATATATAGATATAAAAAGGTGATAACTAAGAAAAAATATATTTGATAATAATAATAATTTATATTTTACATCAATAGGTATCTACATTATATTAGCACATTATCAAAGTTTAAATTCATAATGTATGTTACAAGAATACAAGCATTTTCTTATTATTACATTTTATCAAATCAATATTAAATTGTCTACATAGAAACTACATAGAGTTATTCCAAGATTAATTGGGTTTATTTTACCAAATTGTATATTAATTTCCATTAAATTTAAATTACTATTAGTTTTTAAACTTGTGTTATAATATTCGTGTTGTGCCATAAATTGACTAACATATACTTTTAACATGTATAAAATTACATTTTTTCATAAATAGCCTTTATATCAAGAACATTAAAATCTTAATGTCTATTTTTTTTTTGGTGAGACAGGCTTCTTGAGAAATAATTTTAATTAATAGGTTTGTTTCAAGGTTTGTTAAATGTATACATTTATATGTTTATATATATACCTATCGTATGACATTTAAAATAACAAAAAAAATTGACATAATATTATACAACGAATTTCTGAGTGATGAAAAACGCCGTCGGCAACGGCACGTACATGTCCCCAACCCCACCCAATAAAATGTTTTACATTTTTTTCTACTCAACATTTAGCAGTCAATTAGCAACAATTTGCAAGCCTGTTTTCACAATTTGCAAGCCTTTAGTTGAATCATAAAATAAAAAAAACTAAGGGTGGGGCTGGAGACACATGTCCCCAGCCCCACCCATGTCAACGAAAACACATTTTTTAATTTTTCTTGAACCATCATTTAGCAGCCAATTAGCAACGATTTGCAAGGTAGTTGTCGAAATTTGCAAATCAATATTTCGCCTGTTATACGCATTTCCGAAATTTGCACATGTCGCCAGCCCCACCCCGTACCGAAATAATGCGATTTTCGACTTGCGATTCACGTCAACATTTTAACCTGATAAGAATTTAAAGTTGAAAGTTTCACAAAATTTATCACGTTTTAAATTTCATAATAATTTTGTAGTTAAAAATTTCTAAAATATTCAACTTTAATGGCTAAGGATTGAAAATTTAAAACAAGATTCCACGTAAATAGGTTATGTATAAATAACTTTATTCAACTTTTGGTGAAGATTTTGAACCGCTAAGCCAAAGTGGGTGGGCCAACTTCACGGACGTAAAATCTATATGGTGCAAAATTCATAATTTAAAAAATCTAGTTTAAAAAATTTGTATTTATCAAAAAATTGTAATCAAACATTTTTTAAAAAACAATTAAATTACAATCATAAAAAATCATGTTTGATAAAAAAATCAATAAAAAAGATTTATATTTGATATACAAATTCGTACTTTATAAAAAAAATGGGAATTGAATTAAAATCTTGTATGAAAAAATTTGTATTTATTATAAATATTAAAAACAATTTTTTTTTTAATTTTTACTAAATTATAACATAAAAAAATTCTGTTTAGTTAAAAATCAACAAACAAATCTTTATATCATACAAAATTAACAAAAAAATGGTTTGTATCTATTTTTTATTGATTTTTCATCAAACCGATCTTATTGAATTGAAATCTTAAAAAAAATTCTGTTCAATAAAAAATTAATAAAAAACTTATAATTAAATATGAAATCATTATTATAGATCTATATTTCATACGTTTCACACATTTCAAAATTCGTACGTTATAAAAAATTAAAATTGAATTAAAATCTATTTGATCAAAAGGTCATAATTTAAAAAATCTATAGTTGATATAATACAGAATAACAATTCTGTTTGAAGAAATCAATAAAAAATCTATATTTGATAAAACTATTTAAAAAACTAAAAAAATTGTTAGCTGAAAACAGATCAAAACAAGTTTTATCTTATAGTAAATGATAAAGACATTCAGTGTAAATTTCAAGAATCTAATGTAATTTTTGAATTACAGCAAAATAAGGAAATCGAAAGAATAACCAATGTTGTAAAAAATTGAACTTCAAACACTTAAACAGTTTAATTTGAGTTTCCGGTGAATATTTTTTTTTTGATAAAAGTATACAAACTTCTAAGAAATCTTTTATTTTAAAATTGTTAGTATGTATTTTATTCTAAAACCATAGATATAAAAAGTAAAATTGTATGAATTACTAGCTCAAAATAGTTATTAAATTTTCGCGATTTTTACGTATTTTGTCAAAATTTGAAGTTAAAGTTAAATTGATTTACGATAAACTTTTTTTTAAATGACAAATTAATAAAAACTTACCAGGAACCTTGTATTAATTTTTTAAGTGTTTTGACCTAGCCAAAATTATTTTATCGAAAATGTCATATGGCTATAATTATTAGTTCAACATGAGTCAAAATATTTTGAAAATGTTATTAAATTAAGACTATTTCCTACATTTATTTTAAGGAATTGCTGCACCTTCAGACATTGTTTGGTCTGATATAAGTACTTATTTAAATGATGCTATGAGTAAAATGGCCATTTATACTCTGGTTTATAAAGGACGACATCAAATAAAAGAAAAACTTGGGCTGGTAGTTAAAAATGTTACTTTAGAAACTCCGGAGGTATGGGAACCTCATGTTACTAATTATGAGTCCGGTTCGTACCTATTTATTTTAAGTAAATATTATATTCAATCCATCTGTACATATTGTTATAATAATATTAATTTATATTTGCTTATTAGATACTTCTTTTACTACAAGTGATGAAGAAAATTTACCAAAAAAAAAAATTGTATTTACATTTTCTCCCGAAGAATGGAAAGAAATACAACCACTAGAATACGTATATAGAATGAACTTTAAAAAAAATTTTTAGACACACAATAAATATACTAAATACACTCCCGCTTTCTTCCCACTCTGCTCATTCTTCAACTTCTGAAAATTCAACTTTAGTCTATCCTAATTCTTCTTTTTCATTATACAAACAACAAATTTCAGTTCCCTTCAAATTCTGCCACTCCTACAATTGAACATTTATCACAAGTTAATTCTCACTCTTCTTATCCACCTAATGAAAATATTTCAAATCCTACCACTTTTACAACTCTATAAACCCTATCTCAAGTTACTAAATGTTAAACAAGTAATTGAGGTTCTTTTTTTTTTACATTATCGTATATTTTTAGGAAGTACCTAGTATTTATTAATCTTACCAAGAATGGGTAATAAACTTTAATATTTTTTTTGATTGTTCTTATGTTCTATTCTTTATTTTAATTTAACAGTTATGATATATTTTTTTTATTTGTTATATTATTAATAACCTAACCTAAGTGATAAAATATTTTTTATTAAACTCTAAAATTTGAATATACCTTTACTTGATCCGAAAGTCCATTTTTCAAAGCGTTGCATACATCGACCACAATTATTGATATCAGTTGTGGTGAAATCTTAAATAGATAGCTATCACCATTAGCAAAAAACCTTAGTGTTACAGCAAATCTATCCTTAGCAGAAACACATTTTCTCAGGTGAGTATCTTGTTTTATTATGTTTGGGCCAATCAAATTAAACAAATACTCAAAATCTGAGGGAGACATTCGGCAAAAGTTTTCAAACTTTCCTGAATTTTCCATCATCAGGTTGTTCAATAAAGAATTACCACCATATCTACATTAAAAAAACATTTCATGTTAATATTGAACCCTGAAGGGAGTCGTATAAATTCTATAAAAAGTAATTTTTAGTAACTCACCTCTCTCGGTTTTTGAACAATGTTGTAGTCCACCATCTACGCTTTTTGTTTTTATTTTGCTTTTAAAGTCCTGCACTTATAACTATAAAAATGGCACTAGCAATCGCAACTTCATCATCACTATTTGAAGCCATTTTACGATAAACACTTAATTTCACCACGAGCTTTACGTGCTCAATTGTTTATGTAAACTGTATAGACTATAACTTGTAGGTAACCTAAAATATAATATTTTGGCGGGTGTTCTATTGACGAATATTGACGAATCTCCGCGAATAGAAAGAACGCGAATAGTGAATCACGAATAACGAATATCCACGAATAGTGTGTAAGGTGTTATTGCAAAAATGATGAATTTGTACGAATCGCAAACCGCGAACCACGAACAATGAATACGCGCATAGTGTGTACCTTTATAATTAATTAGTTTTAACATTTTAAGAGACGACGAATTTGAGCTAATTTCAAAAAAATTCTCAGTATGACTAGTACTTGACCAATTTTTTTTTCGAATTGCTGATGTCAAATCATATTCTATCACACTCTATTATTTAAACAAATTATACAAAATACAATAATTATTTCATATTTAAACGATATAATTGCACAGTGGTTTGTAAAGAGGTTTGAATGCTAAAACAATAACACGACATTTAAATTTCCGTCTTCGAAACGGTATCGGGGAGAGATGTCCTAGACCCTCCGATATTCGTGTATAAATAATTGATCAAATATTAAACAAAATATTTTATTCGAATAAAAAATCATTATTAAATATTAATTGAAGAAACCATAACCGGCATAACCACCAAAATTTAAATCATAGATAGGTATGAAAAGAGATGAGAATAATATAAACAACAGATACATAGGTAAGGTACCTAATAGGTATTAGCATTGATAATAAATATTTATAATAATAATTGTATTAGGAACGTATTTGTTGGAAAAATTTGGCTTGCCTCGTCGTGTATTGATAAAGGTATCTTGGATAATCAAAAATATAAAATAAAATAATTGATATAGTCAATAAGATTATTAAGATTCACAATCGTGTATCATTGGGTAAATTTTTAAAATCTTTAATAACGTCCGTTTGTACTCATTCTTGAACACTACACTTCAATAACATTATCGTACTAATAGATCTTATACCTACCCTCACTAACCTTACACCCTAGTATAAGCTGGCCTATGGTCGTACTAAATTATAATTATGAAAGGTGGTGATGCACAAGACGTATAAACCACGATTCATAAGTTTATGAACTATCTGTTGTTATCATGCTGATAAGACTTCAAATTGTATTCCCAATACTCTGTTTATACTGTTGTTGATAAACTGTTACAATGAAATATAGTCATAGTGGAGGAGAATATGATATAGAGATCATATTCGCACAGTTTTATGATAGCCTGTCATTGTACCTTCGTTGTAGTTCAAAGGTACCTAGGTAATTGTTGTTTGTTTAAACAATGTCTAAGTACTCTGTCGAGATTTTAGGCTCCGGCAGCAATCGATCAAATGATTGCTTTGAACGGGTATTTTAAGGTTGATTCACAACATCTAAGCAGTAAGTTCAACAGTACGTCCACGTTTATAGTTGTTCAAAAACGCTGGGAACCAATTGCTGAATCATTCAATACTGTCCCGAAGTGTAATGTACATACAAGGAGATATCGCATAAAGTGAGTACCTACTCACATTGAATTGTGAGTAAATTACGAACCAAAAAATACGACAAATTTACAATGTCGTATATGACAACAAATTGACGAATGGTTTGACCAATACTTTTGAAAGTCGCATAACTTTTCATACGCCTGTGAGTCGTAAAAAAACCCAGAAAAGACAATTTTAAACCTCACTTTTCTTTAGTGTTGTATCCTACTTTAGTAGATGGCACTGTTAAAAATTAACGACCAGTTCCCAATGACAATGATAAGATGAGCTTTCTGGTTTTTTTCTACTTTTCTCTACAGCTTATTTATTTTTGATGGAAGGAAATATGCAACAATCGCAACTAAACTTTAAGTGCCTACCATTAATGTTAAATTTCTTTTATGTTGTATAGGAAAATCTGATAGTGATTAGATAAGAAAAGTATATGCAGTGAAAACAATAATATGCGTCATCGAAAAATAATTTCTTATTTTCTGTAACAGAGACAGTAATTTTGAAGGTAAAAAGTGTTTTGAATATAATATGTAGGTTATATTGTGTAGATACTCTGTGTGTAATTTTAGTTTAAACGTACTAACAGTAAACCAGGATTTGCCTTCCATGAGAGAGCCTCACATTATAATAAAAGTTATGTAAAAGTTTAAAGTAGCGATTTTAATTTAAAACAATATAATTTTTTTTTCTATTTGTACCCCCCAATATCAAATTAAGTTCATATCATAAGTTAACTAATTTATATTTATATTTTATATAACCCTTTGCGTAGTAATTTTTAACTGTGAGTATGCTCTATACCTTATTTAATACAATTTTATACTACTGCATAATACAAACTCTGACGCCAGTCCCGGATTAGCCATCCCAATACCAAATTATTTATTGTGTATTACAATTCAATGTATTACTTCGGACTTCCCGATATTTGCTATATATATTTAATGTCTGTTTTAATTTTTTAGATATTGTGTGATTCGTTGTTGCAAAATAATCTTTTCGTTGAATATGAAAGAAGATTGTGTACAAACTTGCAATCACTGCGACACATGGATGTGGAAATTTAAGTTATACACCTGATTCAATGCAAACACCAATTTTACATCTATCAGTTTTAAAATTCAATTCACCCGACAAAGAGATTAAAAACTAATCCAAATCTAGAAATATTAGTTAAAAAGTTTTAAGATTTTAAGTTTTCATTGTAAAACCATATTCATTTTGAATGTTATTTGGTGTTAATATTCTTTTAATATATAACTTTAACAATATTTATTACTGTTCAATTCATTTTTTCTTGATATCTTACGTCTTACAAAAATCATAATAGTTTTTCATGTAACATATGAACTGTGTTGGGTGAATTACTTTAAAAAATTAATAGTTACTATTTACTCGTTACTTATAGGTTAAAGTAAATAAGTTGCTGTATTAGTTAATCCAATAGAAATGATGGGAAATTACTTTACTTTTCTTTCCAAGAATGATGTTACTTTTACTTCAAAAAAAAAAAAAAATATTAACAGTTTATTTGTATTGCCTTAATTTCCTAATTTCTTTTAACAACTGTCTCTTGGCATGGAATATTAGTAGATACTAGATAAACTTGAAAATAGTTTAAAAAAATGTTTAGCAAGGAAAAATGTTTTCACCTCGTTTTTATGGCGTTTGAGGGTACAATAAGAGGATAATATTTTTGAGGGTGTGACATATTGATTTTATATTTTATTATTATTAAACTTTAAAAATAAAAATGAAGGTTTTTAAATTTAAATGATGGTTACATTGTTTTGAGATAATATTTTGACAGATTGATAAGTTACATCCTAAATAATTATATTCTTTGTTGTTTTTGTAATGGGTGATTTTAATCTAAAATTACTCAAAAACATAATACAAAAAGATTCTGCATAAATTCATTTTGTCTTTGTTGCCCATGGGTGAGTGAAAGAAAACAAATAATGTGTTTACATTCCCTTAATTTACATAAAACAGTAAATAAATTGGTAGGTAGTTTGGAAAACTACAATTTATCAATGTATAACTTCTTAGTACCTGCCCTCCCTATTTATTTATTTTACTGTGACAATAAATTAATTTTTAATGCTTAATAGACAAATATTAAAATGTTAGTACTGAATAATAAAAAAATGTTGTTTTTTTATTTTTACATTTCATAATATAATCATTTACAATTAAATTTAAATAATATTATGTTTGATTTAACTTACTTGAGTTAGTTACTATTGTTATGCTTCTGTATATAATCTTTGTTTTATATTTATATTACAACACAAACATGAACTAAAAACATACTATTATTATAAAATATATTGTTCAGTTGTTACAGCTTACAAGTCATAAAGTAAAGTTGTAATGTAATGTGTTTCAATTTTCTTTATTGGGTCATATAAGATGTAATAGAATGACATGACAAATGAAATAACTGTTATCCCAATCAATATTTAAACATTTTTATTCTATATTTATATTTTAATATTTATAGCAGCCTATGTTAATTTAAAAAAAAATTACGGTTTACGAATACAGTTTATATATAAATATTTTTTTTTAATACTGAAAATAAAAATTTAAAAATGTATCATTTTTTTGTTGGAGAAATCAAAAAAGCCAATTTGGAAATCCAATGTTTAAAAAAATGTTGATGGTAAAATTGTTTAAGTTAAGTAGTTAATAGATATAATTTTTTTAAGTATCAATATTTTTTTGAACTATAATAATAATAATAATAATAATAATAATAATAATAATAATAATTGTTTATTCAATGAATAAAACGGGAAAATTGCCCAATAGTACAAGTAAATAAATAAGTTTTTACAATAAGTTGATCCGGACATCGTACAATAACACAAATTAATAATAATAATAAGCTAAGAATATAATTTAGGAATTTCATAATATTCTTGTGGTATTTTTAAGTATTGTATTGATTTTTTTTATTTGTATTTGTCAGCTCTTTCTGTTACACGCTGTACACTATAATATATATCAGTATTAAAATGATGAATAATGATATTACACAAAAATAATAATAATTTTATAATTTAAAAAAAAGTAATCATGAAATTGACTACAAAATATTTAATTATTATTTCGTCTCATAGAAATTTCACTACCTACCTACTTCATAAATTAATTTCATAGATAGGTATCACAGTCTACTACACACGTCCAGAAAATAGAAATAATACAAAATGTTTACTGAAGAGCGTTTTAACACTTCTCACCACAACTATTTGTATCTTCCAATATCAAATTAAGTTTAAATCAAAAATTAACTTATTAAATTTGAATTTTTTATAACGTGTGTGTAATGGTTTTTAACCACTTAAACCTTTAATAAAATGTCCTTATATTATACTACATAAAGTAATATATTTTTGAGTATTTGAACAGGGCAGCAGAGCTACCCACGAGTCTTTTTTTATTTAAGTAAGCCCTTCCAAGTCAAAAACTGAAATTGCGCCTGTGAATTTATATGTACCTGCCTACCTTTATTTATTTTTTTTTTTCATAGTTGTATGAAGATGAACCGTTTGTACAATACTTACCTCACCTTTATCATATTATTTTCGTATTTTTTTTTTATCATCCTCTTCTAAAACCATACATATTAAGTACACAGGTACTATTGGTAAATAATAGATACACATTATTTAAACGTGTTTAGGTTTATCCAAACTATATAAGTTAGTAGGTACTTAAACATGTATTAGTATATTAATCGTAAGCCACATACTGATAACTCCTAGAATACGCAACTGTTTATACCAGCAGGAAATCGAAGCACATCATTGAAACCTATTTAAACAGATTAACGATAAAGAATAGCAAAGTATACTTGAAAGGAAAAGGTACATCCATTCATTTCATGAGTTATGAATTATACTTGGGATAGGTTTGATTCAGAAACTAAATTAATGAAATAGAATCATTAACGTTTGAACACCATAGTAATATAGTACAGTACAGCCATCAGCCCACTATCACGGTAAATTTGCAAATTTATTTCAATTTTTAGTTTCTGTAGTATTTTATGTCATGATAGAGTAGACAAAAATTATATTAAAATAAAATAAAATGCAACTATACAACATTAAATTAACAAATTATATAGTTAAATATTTTTTTTTACATCTCGTTTAGCTCTTAATGAAATTATACATGAGCCTATCAGTATAATTATACACTACCATAACATTTTATATATTTACATAATATTGTTTATATTGTTTTCTTTTTATCGAATACTGAGTATGCGACATACGAAAAGAAATTGGTCAATTAACACACTTAGATATAAAAGGCAATTATTGTGTGTGAATTATCATTACTCTTAAAATATATGAAGTGCATAAATATAATATTTAAGTCTTTATCACTCATCTTTATTTTATTAGTCATTATTACAGTAGCTACCTTATGGGCAATGCCACCCTGATTATATAAGATTTAATATAAATAATAATTAAATCTCTTGAATACAAAAACATTCAAAATATTAATAACAGATTATACATGCATTTATCATTTTAAGAATAAGATATATTTAAATCTTAGTAAGGAATGTTCAGGTTAATAGAAAGTAAAAAAAAAGATTTTCAAAAATACATGTAGTATATTCAAAATTGCATTCTGGGTGGGTATTGATTATTCCTAAACCCAAACATGGATGACAGGTACAATAACAGAGATTTCTTATCTTGATGTTGTGTCATTGTTTTTAATATCTGTACATCAAATATCTTCTGATGAGACTTCTTTCTTTCACTCGGCCGATAAGCCAAAAAAAATTTCAAAAATTTAAGAAACATTGAAATTTAACAGTATAGAATTCAACTACAATATCTTGGGCTTTTTAGTACGCTCAAAGCACTTATCGTCAATCTCCTCAGGAATCTTAACACTCAAAATATCCAGCTTGATCTTGGTGGCAATTACATAACGTTGGTGTACACTCCTCATTGTGATGGAATTTAAAATAAATGGTTCAGTGACAAAAAATAAACCAGTGTCGAGTGTTTTCAACAAGACTGCAAACGCCTTTGTGGACAACCGTCAACAAAATTACTAAAGTTCCAGGGGTCAACACCATGCGGATATTCCTCTGGTGGTTTTTGAATAAGCCGCGAGACTTATATTTCTTCGGGCTGTAAACTAGAATATTTTTTAAACTATAAAAACAATATGAATAAATTACATATTACACATAAACAAAAACTCAGTACTCTATTAGCAGTAAAGGCTATATTTGAGAGCATTATTATGAATTACTTCGTTTTACCACATGAATACTTTATACTCTCAATTCACAACTTTGTCTTAACTTTAAAAAATTAAACCATAAGAAAGTAATACATCAAAATCAAAATTAAAAATGTACCACTAATTTGTGTCAATTTTATATACATTTACATATAAAAGGTGTATAAATATAAATGAACAATATGATGTATGAACTTTCTTTAGCATAGGAATACTTCAATGCGTTTAACCTGCGACTCTAGATCAATTTTTGTTTATAAAATCTTCCAATGAACAAATGCATAAAATGTAATACACTAATAAGTTATGAATTAATCACTTATTTGTGTCAATTAAATGTACAATTAATTATAAGCTTCTTGTAGAGAAATAAATATAAACTACTGGAGATTTACAGCTTTGTAAATTATTAATTGTTATAAAAAATGAAAATTTTAATGCTCAGTTTTACTTATATTAAGAAGGCATACAAATCTTAGGTTTCAATGTAAATGTAGTCATCAATAACCTTTAGCTTAATTTCTAAAGCTCAAGTATACAAAAGGAAAAATCTATCAAGTTCAAACCAAATTTAGTTGTTATATTAATTATTGATTTTAATATATATTATTTGTACCTCCCATATTATATTCTTACATTCAATTGTTTTATTAGAGTCAGAATTATAATCATTTATATTCCATTTTCAAGTATATATTGCTTTGAGTAGAGTCCATTAATGGTAACTTTGAAAAATTATTAATTAAGTCTATAATATTTATGGTAAGCCAACAATTTTGTAATTGCTTAATAACACTATATGTTGTATCAAATGCCTTTTTGATGTCTGTGCTAAGTAATAGCAAGTGCTGTTTGCATGCTAATGCTTCAAAGACGTCTGTCTCTATAGTGGTATGGAAATCATACGTTGACCTGTGTTTCCAAAATCCGTTTTCCATCAGCACAACACTATTTCAAGTTGCAGTTAATAATATTATCCAAAAAGTACCAAAACCAGCCAAAATGTCCCTTTATGCTGAAAACTGTTACATCTAGATCAGACATAGGTCTTAGATGTATGAAAAACAAAATCCAACACTGCACGATCTAAATAAATGGAAAGAATCTTCAGGCTTTTCTTTTTCTCCAGAGAAATTAAAATATATTATATTTTCAAATAGTAAAAACCTAGTAAAACCAAAAATAAACAGATATGTTACACTAAAACAATGAAGATATTAGGGCTGATTTTTGATGAAAAACTCACATGGAAAAACATATAAACACAAAAAATAGACTACAAACATAAAATAATAATACAAGTACTAGCAAATATACAATGTGGAGCCGGCACAAAAACACTACTACTAATCCACGACTCACTTATCAGATCAGTGATAGATTATGGTTCAATATTTTTCAGTATAGTAAAAAAATCAAAACTTAAAACATTAGACATAATACACATTGCAGGCTTAAGGCACATTCAAAAGTAACCCAATAAAAAGTATATACATAATTGCCAGTGAACTACCTTTAAAAAATAGATGAAACAAATTAATACTCAAATTTGCAGCTCTAAATGCAATGTACAACCAAAAATCTACCTACCACACAATATTCAATCTCCGCCTCAACAATACCTTTAATAACAACATATAACTAATACAACTGATGTACAGAAGAATAAATAAGCTCTCAACACATCAACCTTAAGTACATAATAAATTATGAAATACAAAACATTCCACCATGGACAAATCAAAAATATCTCTAAATACATCATTAGCATATTACGGACCTATATTGTAACTGGAATAGCTATTATAGCTCCTTATTTTCAGATAAAAAATAAAATAAATAATAACTGCAGCATAATCTCAGCCGAAATGTTAGCAATATACTCTGCCATAAAATGTATAAAAACTGTCAACTACTTTGTAACTATGTCATACTCACAGACTCTCTAACTCCATAAAATGTTTAAGCAGCCATTGAAATAACAACAGTATAAAATCAAAAATAATAGAAGCAATAAATTGCTATGAAAACAAAAATAATGATTGTCTAGATACCAGGACACAGCAACATAGAAGGAAAAGAGTTGACCGTCTGGCAAAGGAAGCCGCTAATAATGAGAAAATAGAAATAAGCGAGCAGCACCATACTTATGAAGACGTTCTAAGATGTATTAACATCTGTGAGAAGGAAAGGAAACCAAGCTCAGCGAAATTAAACGCACAACAGAACGTTGGTATCACATAGCGAATCTTAACAGAAAAGACTATGCATTGTTAACACGTCTAAGGATAGGACATATTCGCTACACAAACGGTTATCTGATGAACAATGAAGAACAATCAAATGCATAACATGTGGATATCAGCTGACAATCAAACATATACTCATCAAATGTAGACAAACGGAGGTTGCCAGAACTAAATATAAAATTACAGAGTTTCTGTATCAACCCCTAGGCCTGAATGTGTCAACAATTAAACAGACTTAAAACTTCACAAAAGCAATAGAAATAGAAAATTTAATATAAACAGTTAAAACGTATGTAAAAAACAAATGGTCATTGTAAAAATTAATATTAAAGAAAAAAAATTATGATTTTTGTCATTGTAAGAACTAATATTATGCTGCAGAGGCATATTTCTAATAAAAAATTTTAAAAAGAAATCCTTAATATTGTGGAATTAAAATTGTAATTAATAGGACAACAAATATAAATTAGTGTAACATAGAACAATTGTATATTGTTATAAATAAATATGGATTAAATTTAAATGATTGTTAATTCTATATTTATTTTTTTTTCAGGGTTAGACAAATATTATTTTTAATTTGTAGAAAAAAATCTTAACATCCGAAATGGTTCAATAAATTATAAAACTCTAAATAGTTTGTAAGATAACAAGAATATACAGTGTTGCTGATATACAAATTAATTTTACGTCACTTATTTGAGTCAATTTTATATGAATTCATTATTTTATAAATGGTGCATATATATAAATGAATTTGATTTATGAACTTTCTTTAGCACAGGAATATTCAATGCGTATACCTCAGACTCTGGTTCAACAACCACTCAAATTATTTGTAAATTAATAATAAGCATTAACAAAAAACATCAGTTGTTAAATAACTTGAAAAAACCTTAAATTATCCACAATAGATTATATTTTAATTTCAATGTTTAAGTATAGTACCTCAAATCTCAAAAAGTTGGAATAAAAAACCACATTTGAAGAACACCATTGAAATGAGATAGAAATAAATGCGCAAGTGTATTGAATCGGTGGGTCATAGGAACAGAACACACACATAGTTAACAAATCACCAGCATTAGTTAGAAAACTTGATATGACGCGTAAATATCAGTGAGAGAAAAAAATGTTTAAATAGGTATTACTCTGAATGCTAGACTTATGAATCAAATATAAAAAGCTTAACTCAAAATTATTCAAAGATAGTATATTTTTAGTTACGTTTTCAATGCCTTGACAGAGCGTACTTCACAAATTTCACCATTATTTTGGCCAATGATTGGTTTTACAATTACACCATCGCGGACTTTTAGTTCTATAAAAAAAAAATAAAAATAAAATACATTTTTACCATAGTTTTAAAAATAATTATCAAATAAAATATTTACCGGTGTATACCAGCGTACTTTCCACGGAGGTGTATCGCTCTTGGCAAATTTAGCCAAGCTAGCAACTGCTTCCTCAGACTTGACCATCTAACATTTTGTTTTTTAATTAATACACATACCTAACTAACTATTAATAAATGAGTTTGGAAAATTTAACAAAAATATCTCGAAAAATAATGAATGGGTAGGTAAACACAGTAATTATTTGTGAAAATATTATTTAAATTTAGGGTAACAAAACCTACCTGATAGTAGAAAATAACTATTATTCAATACACAAAAGATTGAATACTGCCTTCTCCGTAGCAAACAAATTTAATTTTTGTAATTAAAAAAGCAATTACGGTAATAGCAATGGAATCTACGTTCGGTAATAATTGGTTGTAGACTTGTAGTTTTCGTACCACCGACTCTGCAAGCTCTGTGTTGCACATGATAACTCTTATCAAAATATTTGTTAACAAAATAGGTATTTACAAATTTTTGTTTTGATATTCTCGAAAAGAAACGGCCCGTATAGTCAACCGACTCAACCGGCAACCCTCGGCCCTCGGAAGTTTTTGATGCGGCCTTCCAAATATTTCATGGTGTTGATTTCAATATAATATATTTTTTAAGATAGTAATGGACACGTTCCGTTAAGTATTAATGATTCAACAATACCAAATGATGATGGTGAAAATATAGATTTAAGAAATCACTTTGTCATTGCCCGTATGTGATATATATTTACTGTTTGTTTTGATTTTTTAGATATTGTGTGATTCATTGTTGCAAAATAATCTTTTTGTTGAATCTGAAGGAAGATTGTGTACAAACTTGCAATCACTGCGACACATGGATGTGAAAATTTAAGTTATACACCTGATTCAATGCAAACACCAATTTTACATCTATCAGTTTCAAAATCCAAATCACCAAACTTATAAAAACGTAAAAATATCAATATTTTCCAAATCTTGTAGGTTTTTAAATTAGCACATAGCATTGTAAATTCTGAATTGATTGTTGTATAAGTATATATAAGTACTTATATGTAAAGACCGGATTTATTTGCATTTAAAATTTTTAAATGTGCACGCAAACATGCACTAAAAAGTCAAAATATGCAAAATAAAACTTTATATTACATTTTATATTAGATTTTTATTTTGCAGTGATAATTATTAATTAGTTTTATTAAAATTGTCATTAACAAAAAGTAAGATGCATAAATGTGTGATTCAATAATGTAAGTTGTTAAATTGTTTTAATCATTGATACAAGATTTTCAAGAAGAAAAATTCGATACGTATCGACACGAAATAGTTACGTACCACCTCGTATCGGAGTCCGAGTCCGATACGGGTCGGTACGTATCGCTTGTATATTGCACGTGTAACATCTTGAACGCTCAAAATTGACCCGATACGTACCGATACACTCCAAATTCTTTCTTAAAAATCTTGATACATTGTAAAAAATATTTTATTAAATTAAAAAGTAGATACATTGGTGATATACTGATATAAATAGGAAAAAATGACGAACAATTTAATGTAGTATGTTTATTGGAAAAACCGACTGGTTTTCTATTGATAATGGATAACCGATTAAACGAATAGTCTAGTCTTAGATAGTAGGTTCGATAATCTTTGTGGGAAAATATCCAGCTTTAAAAGTGTAGAATCATACGTCGAATAAAATTATGTCATATTTATAAGTCTTAATCTACGATTTCCGTTTCCGACTAAAAACGATAACCAAGTAACAGACAACAGAACATATAAGTGTGCGTCAAAGTGAACTATCGAGGACCAGAAACATTTTCTGTCCCAGCTTGGTTCTGTATTGTGTTTGTGTGCCATGATTGCCATGTTATCATCGAAACAGTGAATTCGAAAACTAAAACACATTTTTTGAGAACAGTTAAGTTAACGGTGACAAGCCGTCAGTCACCTGGTAACAATCATGACAATAGCACAATTTAGCTATAATAAATACTAAATAATATAGCGATCGTAGGTATGTGCCTTTTAGCCGCTCATAACAGAACGCTGTCCTATACCCCTATACATGGATTTCTTTGATATAATAATATTATAATAAATATTCTATGACACACATCTGATAAATATAGAGTACCTAATTTGGTCCGTACACAAAGAAAAACACTTGTGTTGTGTTTGAAAAAAAACATCTAAAAAGTCGAAATATGTCCAGTCACTTTAAATAGTAAATAAATAAATAAATCTCATTATAAAGTTTTATTTTTAAAGCAATTTTATTTGCTATACCTCTTAATATCGTCGTTACCACCTTATCGTGTAATATAATAATGGCAATAATAATTTATAGTAATAAACATAATATTTCTATACCACATGCCTCTCGGTGAGACAAATTTGTTGCAACTTGCAATTATATTAACTGCCGGCGTAGACTATAAACAGATATCGTCGAATTGTTAATTCGCCGAAAAGTCCGAGTCGATCTGTTGTATATGTATATAAATGTTTATGTTTAGAATAGAGGAAATATTAAAATATTTAACGTTGGTGAGCAAAAGTACGTACGAAAGTGGCTTTAATAATAATAAAAGGAAGAAAGGGGGTATGACAGAGAATACGATAGTGTTAATCCGAGCCTCGAGCCCGACCCAGCATTATCGACAATTTTATCGTTTAATAAATTAGTTTCGGAGCGACGTTCTAAACATTTATCACGGGGGAAAAATTAAAAATAACTTCTAAAGCGATAATGATACACGACTGTTCCATTGGTTCTATATCGTTATAGAAATAATTCAGTGTATGTGTCCGATTAAGTTAGTCGTGTCCCGTGCCACAAACCTACAGCGTTAAGTTTTAATTTTAACATGGATACACCTAAGTTGTATTAATTTCATTATTAATTTATAATATGCCGTTAAATTATACAAGATTATCGACTTCTACGTTTAAAATAAAGAAAGATTCGTTGTGATGTTTTCTGCACGACTGTTTTAATAATGTCTTATGCTGTGAGTTTTGGAAATTTGTGCCAAAGCATGTATTATGATGGTACCTGTATCTCTTTGTGGCTTGCCAGTTTCCGTAATGAAAAACTATTGGATTTGTAAAATTTCAACGCTCAGACCAATCGTATCGATCGAGGTGCAAGTCGGAGCGAAATGTCTTCATCATTTTCTGCTGATGTAGATACATCCTGATGCACAATTCACTGATTCGAGCTAAGGTTAGTTTATTGTTTTATAAGAATGTGTATTGTACAACTTAGTCTTAATATTAGAAAATTCAAAATATCGTATAATATAACTTGTGGAGATTGCCACAGTGTTAAATGATCGGGTTCCAAAATAGAAGAAAATAAACAAACGCGTTAGATGGGAAAATAACATTTTAATATTTTATTACATACTTTCTTAGCAAAGCGTAACATATTATATTATTATAATAAATAATTATTATTATGACGACCGGCGCCGAACGTTGGTTAATTTACCGACTGCCGACCCAACGCAGTCGCGGACATAAATAATTTGTTAAAAAACGTAAAACCAAATTTGTACAATATTGGTTTACGTAAGAAATTATTATTTCTACGAGCTGGTAAACACTACCGATTATTTATCGGTCGGCTTTTATATCGTACTTGCTGAATAATTACTAATAATAATATCTAATTACACCGGCTTCGCCTGTGTAATTTTTGCCTTCTCTAAATAAAATTCTTAAATCAATACAGTAATCCCTCGTTATCCACGGAGGTTACGTTCCAGCAAAGTTGCGAGGATATCTAAATCGCAGATAACGAGACCATTAACATACAATTTTTAATTTTTATTATTTTGTATTTAATTTTAAAAATCACAAAAAGGTTAATATGTTTTATAATTATTTGATTATTTATTTTTTTAATATAATTTATTAATTATTTATACATACATAATATATTGGGCCCAACCGCGGATAATCGAAACATTACTGTACATATTGTTGTGTGTAAATTAGAAAAAAATGTATTTTTCTTAATTGTATCAAGTGCTAAATAGTAGTAGTAGCTGAATTATAAATTATAAAAAAAAATAAATAATATTTACAAATGATTCTATAGTTATAATCGTAATTTGTATAATTTAACTTTATTTATAAATATACACTCTCGCGCAAGCAGTCCGACAGTGCGCACGCATTTCGATGCTTCTCTCGGATTACGCTCCATTGTACCTCTGTCTTGCATCAGGAAAAAATAAAATATCTCTTTTACATCGTACGACTCTTCTTCTCCGTCAACGTCTTACCAAGGATCAATCCACATATTACGGGAAGAGCTACCTCCTCAAATGCAGTAGTATAATTTATTTACTAGTTCTACTATTATAGTCTCTAAATATCACAACAAATATTTTCTGCTACGTAACAACCACAAGATTACATAACTACGCAAGGCCAAGGTCACCGTATCGCGCGGCGACCTTTGGACCTCAGATAACAACAAACCTGCGATATGCCAAACCCAAAGCAAACTGTATCCCCAATTAAGATTGTGAAAAATAAAATTGTTACTGGTAAAAATACTAGTAACAATGAAAATAAACGTTCCCTTTCATCATCATCCTCCTCTCCATCGCAATCACCGCCTATCGTAACTTCTAAGAAAACTAAACTTTTCTTTACACCAAAACGGTTTGCACCACTCTCCACGGACGACGTCAACGATATCAATGCCAATAATAATGTTGAAATTGACGCTCAATCAGAGACCTCAAATCAGGGGCAACAGAATACCACCGAAGTCACATCTAAAATCGTTTTGCCTCCACCCATATTCATCAAAGGCGTCCATGACTACCTTGGACTACGCAACCACCTAACAGAAGTCTCTGCCCCTGATAGTTTCTCGTGCAAATCGACCACTACTCACCTCAAAATCAAAGCAGACACTCCTAACAGCTACAGAAATATAATTCAATACCTAAAAGAAACCAACGCACAATACCACACATATCAGCCACAATCTGATAAGCCCCTAAGGGTAGTAATCAGAAACCTCCATCCCTCTACTCCGGAGGCTGACATCGCATCCGCAATAGAAGAAATTGGCCACACTGTAAGAAACGTCACCAATGTCAGACACCAACAAACTAAAACACCTCTACCTCTCTTCTTTGTCGACTTGGACCCAAACGATAGTGATAGCGATATTTTCTCCATAACCTCTCTTTTGCACACGAAAATCAAAATTGAAGAACCATACAAAAAGCGACAAATACCACAGTGCCAAAATTGCCAATCTTACGGCCACACCCGCTCCTACTGCGCTCACAACCCAAAGTGCGTCAAGTGTGGTGGAAATCACCTCTCTACCACCTGTCCAAAATCTCCAGAGCTTCCGGCTAAATGCGCCCTCTGCGAAGGTGCGCATCCAGCCAACTATAAAGGATGCACAGTATACAAGCAACTGACTCGTAAGCACAACAACTTCTCAAGAAAGAAATCTCAACAACCACTGCCGTTCAACTCTGCCGTCAACATCGAACAATCCCAACAACACCCCCCAGCTACCGAATTCTCGTCCAAGCCGCAGCCACGTTCGTATGCAAATGTAACAGAGGGTCACCTACCTACAAAACCTAATCCTATGTCTTCCAACAAAAATGAAAGCGAGCTTATTAAATTCATCAACGAGTTCAAAGCCATCCTAAACCCTCTAATTGCACTCCTCACCACTGTCCTCTCAAATCTCACAAATATTAATAATGCCAAATAATCCTACATCAAAGTCTCTCCTCATCATAACCTGGAACTCGAATGGGCTCGCAAACCACAAAAATGAAATTTTAGCTACACTCCAAAACAATAGGATTGATATTGCTCTCATCTCTGAAACACACTTCACTAATTCTTCAAACTTTTATCTACCTGGATATCAAACTTTCAAAACTAACCACCCAGATGACACAGCACACGCTGGAGCCGCTATCATAGTGAGGTCATCACTGATCTTCTACCCTCTTCCCAACATCCAGTCACATCATATTCAAGCCTGTGGCATATCCTTAACACTAAATAATATACCTATTAACATATATGCAGCTTACCTTCCTCATCGCCATACTATTACCCATAACCAACTTAACGACTTCTTCAACACACTTGGACAAAAATTTATTATAGGGGGTGATTTTAACGCAAAACACATACAATGGGGCTGCCGTACAAATAATCCTCGTGGTAATACCCTCAAAACTCTAACCTACGTCAAAAACTATAAAATACACGCCCCTCCTTCTCCGACCTACTGGCCCTCTTCACCCAGAAAAAGCCCGGACATTCTCGACATTTTCATAACAAAAATTCCAAACGGGCTATATACCACAGTTACCAACTTAGATGACCTTTGTTCTGACCATTCTTCTGTCATCTTCACAATTGATACAGCTCCTCGTTATAAACCCGATAGACCTAGTCTTATCCAAGGCCAAATGAACTGGGATAAATTCAAATCATTACTTGAAAGCCAAATCAACCTAAAAGTTAGTTTAAAATCCACTGTCGATATTGATGACGCTGTTAACCATCTAATCAAATCAATACAAGATTCAGCTTGGTCTTCCTCCTCTCCACTTCCTCCTAAAGACCACGCTAGGAACTTACCCTTACATATTAGGGTCCTAATTTCTGAAAAACGAAAAGCCCGATCTATCTGGCAAAGAACTAAATACCCCTCTGATAAACGTAAATTTAACAACCTCTCGAATAAACTAAAACGAACATTGGCCTCAATTAGATCAGAAAACTTTACGAGGAATCTTGTTTCCCTATCTACTGCCGATAATTCACTGTGGCAAACCACAAGAAAAATACTCCGCTCCCGACCTCATGTACCTCCTCTGAAAAAAGCTGATGGATCATGGGCCATCACTGATCTGGAAAAAGCAAATATATTCTCCCGCCACCTCGCCACTACCTTTCAACCACACAACAATTTATGCCCAATTCAAATCGAAACAGTAAACCGCTCCCTACTCTGCGCTCTACCTATGACCCTTCCACCTAAACATATTCGCCCGAGCGAAGTTGAACATGCAATACAGCAATCTCCTCGTCGTAAAACCCCAGGTTATGACCTAATTACATCTGAAGTAGCAATGAAGTTACCCAAAAAAGCTTTACTAATGCTCACGCACATATATAATTCTATGCTGAGGCTCTCATATTTTCCAGTCTTATGGAAGTTCTCTGTAATTATCATGATTCTCAAGCCAGGAAAACCACCAGACTCTCCTAAATCTTACAGGCCAATCAGCCTTCTTCCATTATTTTCAAAAATCTTTGAAAAAATTATCCTTAAGCGCATCCTACCCGTCATTGAATCCAACCTGCCTAACAACCAATTTGGTTTTCGTCATAATCACTCAACCATTCACCAGATCCATCGCCTAGTTGATAACATTTCCTACGCTCTGGAAAAAAAGCTAATATGCACAGGTGTATTCCTCGACGTGGCGCAAGCTTTTGACACCGTCTGGCATGAGGGACTCCTCCTTAAGCTTAAAACTTTTCTCCCCCCCTACTACTATTTGCTGTTTAAATCCTACCTTAAAGACAGACACTTCTCTGTCCGTTCAGGATCTGCTATATCCGAAATATTCCCGATCTGTGCTGGTGTTCCCCAAGGAGCAGTTGCAGCTCCATTACTATTCAATCTATTCACATCTGATCAACCTACTACTGACTATACCATAACTGGGGACTTTGCCGACGATAAGGCACTCTTGGCTCTCCACACAAACCCTGAAACTGCCTCAAACTACATCCAAAACCACCTAAATCTCTTATCAATATGGTATAAAGATTGGGGGATAAAAGTCAATGAAACCAAATCCGTCCACTGTACGTTCACGCTTCGGCAAGCTGTTTGCCCTCCTGTGTACCTTAATCACCTTCCACTTCCATCTGCCCAAAACGTTCGCTACCTAGGTCTTCATCTAGACCGCCGGCTAACCTGGGCAACGCATATCCACACAAAACGGCTTGCTCTAAATAATCGGACTCGTCAATTACGCTTTCTATTAACTTCAAAACATCTAAACCTTAAAAATAAACTTCTCTTATACAAATTACTTCTCAAACCAATATGGACATATGGCATCCAACTATGGGGTGCTGCCAAACCCTCCAATATTAATAAAATTCAAACTTTTCAATCAAAATGTCTTCGAAAAATAACTAATGCCCCATTTTATGTCTCTAATGATACTCTCCATAAAGATCTTTCCATCCAAACTGTCAAAAACGTTGCCAAGTCCTTCTACAAACGCATGCACACCAATCTTCGCAATCACCACAATCCCTTGATTTCAGAACTATCTATCCCCACTATTCCTGGTGACCCCAGAAGGAGACTAAAACGAACGTGGTGTCGTGATTTACTTTCAGACTAACCTCCACCAACACATGTCATGAAGTCCCATCAAAGGATGGTCTCTTCTCTCACGCCCCCTGTCTGAATTTTTGTAAATAATTGTAATTATCAACCCGTTGTATATTACCTTATTTTCATCTTTTCTATATTATTCTATTCTAATATCACTTGTGCTTATTGTAAACCTTAATTTACAGATTGTACAATTCTCTTGTTTAAAAATAAAAAAAAAAAAAAATTTATAAATATTTACAAATGCTTCTATACTTAAGTTGCTCAATTTTAATATGACTTTAAGTCGAAACCTCTTCCTTTACCACATTCACAGTTTTATTTTCTTTGAGTTTCATTTAAGTGTTGTTCGCATATCGATAAGAAAAGTATTATTGATTTTCAGTAATGCGATTCGCATTATAATTGAGAAAGTCTTGGAAAAAATACCAAGTGATCGGTGTTTTCCATACAACTCTCATAATATTAAAACTATTAACTATTATAATAATTTGAGTTAATAAATTCGGCAAGTGTTTATTTACGACTGAGTACGTAAACGATTATAACTGTAATGTCGAATAAAATGAAATTGTGAATAATAAATCATTCGTATGAGTTATTTTTGGTATAGCCTTGTGAAAAAAATTCCAAAAATATTAAATACTGTCGTCACAAAATTGGAGCAATTTAAAAAGGCCTGTTCTTTTATACATATAAAGATTAAAATATCATCACTTTTTTAATAACAGAAGAAACAATGAGAGTGTTCTTTATAATAAACAAGGGAACCGGTGGAAATTAACATTTATTACATACTTTCTTAGAAAAGCGAATAATTCAGGCTCGGGACTTATGGCACTTAAAATCATTGAAATAAGCGCTAAAAACATAATTATATGCACTCAAATAAGCATTGTTTAAAAAAAAAAACAAAAAAAATTATTACTTTAAAATCAAAAAATAAATAAATAAAGCTTTATCTTTATATTACAAAAAAATTAAACTCCACTTTCGAGACTAAAAGGATTTTATGTATTTTCCAAATAATAAAATGTAAACGATATTTTGTAAAAAGTTGGAAAAAACTTAATTAATTAATTAAAAATACGCGATAACGTAGATAAGAAACGAATTATTTTTATTATCATCACACGGAAGTCACACAATATTTATACAACATTGATAGAATACATTATATTTGTGCAAGCAATTTAATTTTTAAACTACACATACATACCTAATAAAAACATACTTCACACTTTCAACTTTGAGAACATTTTTTGGACTAGAAGTTTAAAGTTATTTCAATTAAATAATAAATTATGTATTTACTATTTGGTTATGTTTATTATATAGCTTATTATTAAACTATGAGACCAATGTTTAAACAAATAACTAGTACTTAAAATAAGTATTTATATGCTCAAAATGGTTAAAAATAGTTGGTTTTCTGTAGATAACTTTGTAAAATATAGGTAACACAAGTCTTAAAACTGTTATATCAATAGAGATACCTACTTATTATTTAAAACACTAGCAATACTTGTATTATCCACAAGTTATATACTCTCAATACATGATTAGGTAAAACTGTCATTGTTAACTTACAGAATTTTGGTTCATGCCAGAGGTTCAAAATGAGTTCAACCGTATTATTCTAAATTGTATTGGTGTATACTATTTTGCTATATTTATTGCACTTTTAAATCAGACCAATGTTTAAACAAATTAGTAGAAAATAATGATAAGGCATTCATAAAACTCAAAAGTGTTGCTTTTGTATGAATAACCTTGTAAAATATAACTGCATTAAAGTTTTAAAGTCAAAAAGTTATAAATTCTATAATTTTATTGACACAAACCAACAAAAAACTATACATGCAAATATTTATGAAGTAAAGTGTTGAATTCATTTGCTGAAATTTGCTTTATCCAAATTTTTTACCATACATTTCAATCAACTTTTGTTTTAAACCGACAGAAGAAAATTGATCACACCCAATTTAAATTTAAACCAATGGGCTAAACAAAAATTAAATAAACAAAGAATACATATTGCACTGTGATGGAAAAGCTTATTACAAATTTGACATATTAGATAGGCACAAATGTACAATGTACGACTTGAAATTGAAGAGCAGACCTAATACAGCTATCAAAAGATCCCCCGGCACTTCTTTTGAACGACACTGTTAGTGAGTCGATTTTGTATACTCATATATCTAATACGTATATATGTAAATATTAGTATATTAATAAATATATATTGAACTAATAACCAATAGACGACCCGGACCATTATGATCAGTTATATCTGTCTTTTAATGTTTAATAGTACAAAAGTATTAGGAAAAGCATTTATAAAATTATCTATTAACATTTTACAATAGCACAAAATGTATTTTTTATTATATTAAAAATACAATTCAAATGTGTTGTATCATTAAATATTCATATTCATACATCTGTAGGTTCTATTCTTTTTTTCCACTGGTCGCCTTTAAACAAAACAAAAAAAAACCACCATTTTAATTTTATTTTATAAATTCATAGTTGACGTGTGTACAATTAAGTAATTAGGTAATAAACTTTTATCCAACTCAACATATATACCACACGCTCATCAAACAAAATAACATAGAATGAATCCTATACAAGAAAGAATATAAAAATAATATAATAATAATATGTATATAATATAAAATTGTCCTTTGTCCTAAAGTACCGTCTAGATTTAAGAAGCTAAAAAAATGTTTTTATGAATTACAATATGTTATAAAAACGATGATTTAACATTCCATGGTCATGGCTCATGAGTTCTATTCGTCTCTACAGTTAATGATACCTAGTCAATAAGTTAATAATTGCTGAATTCTATTTTATATAACAATAATTAAAAATATCATAGTGCCGAGAGAGTCATAACACTTTGATGCCCACAGTTTGTTATTGCTATCTCCTGAAACTAATGGACCAATCTTCACGAAACAAAAAAAATATATATTCATTAATACCTGAAAGGCTATGTTTGGTGTTTCTAGATGCTGTTTTTATGTAATTAATAATTTGCTTAATTACATCAAGGTGTGACACTTCAATAAAATAAAAATGTCAATCCTGAGGTTTGGGGATCGGCGCCGATGTAGTATATTAGGTACGTCATAGGCAGCGTACAATGATATTTATTACTAGGGAACGGATTTTATTGTAAATACATATTTTTATTAGAATGAGATATTTTTAATCTGATAAAAAATGTGCACGATTCAGATCATTCTTATTAAAATAAGCCCAATTTTACTTTACATATTTTAACATATTTTGGTATAAACTATAAATACATATTTTTACATATTTGGTAAATAAGTACATATTTTAGTGCTTATTTTAGTGGTTTTCAATTTTTGACGACTTTAAACATTATCTGTTTCGTCTAAATTAACAAGATAAGTAATTTTTGACGACCACCAAATAT